>NW_027255938.1:3171600-3188100 GCF_043229965.1 Drosophila suzukii | reverse complement strand
AGACAGACAGACAGACAGACAGACAGACAGACAGACAGACAGACAGACAGACAGACAGACAGACAGACAGACAGACAGACAGACAGACAGACAGACAGACAGACAGACAGACAGACAGACAGACAGACAGACAGACAGACAGACAGACAGACAGACAGACAGACAGACAGACAGACAGACAGACAGACAGACAGACAGACAGACAGACAGACAGACAGACAGACAGACAGACAGACAGACAGACAGACAGACAGACAGACAGACAGACAGACAGACAGACAGACAGACAGACAGACAGACAGACAGACAGACAGACAGACAGACAGACAGACAGACAGACAGACAGACAGACAGACAGACAGACAGACAGACAGACAGACAGACAGACAGACAGACAGACAGACAGACAGACAGACAGACAGACAGACAGACAGACAGACAGACAGACAGACAGACAGACAGACAGACAGACAGACAGACAGACAGACAGACAGACAGACAGACAGACAGACAGACAGACAGACAGACAGACAGACAGACAGACAGACAGACAGACAGACAGACAGACAGACAGACAGACAGACAGACAGACAGACAGACAGACAGACAGACAGACAGACAGACAGACAGACAGACAGACAGACAGACAGACAGACAGACAGACAGACAGACAGACAGACAGACAGACAGACAGACAGACAGACAGACAGACAGACAGACAGACAGACAGACAGACAGACAGACAGACAGACAGACAGACAGACAGACAGACAGACAGACAGACAGACAGACAGACAGACAGACAGACAGACAGACAGACAGACAGACAGACAGACAGACAGACAGACAGACAGACAGACAGACAGACAGACAGACAGACAGACAGACAGACAGACAGACAGACAGACAGACAGACAGACAGACAGACAGACAGACAGACAGACAGACAGACAGACAGACAGACAGACAGACAGACAGACAGACAGACAGACAGACAGACAGACAGACAGACAGACAGACAGACAGACAGACAGACAGACAGACAGACAGACAGACAGACAGACAGACAGACAGACAGACAGACAGACAGACAGACAGACAGACAGACAGACAGACAGACAGACAGACAGACAGACAGACAGACAGACAGACAGACAGACAGACAGACAGACAGACAGACAGACAGACAGACAGACAGACAGACAGACAGACAGACAGACAGACAGACAGACAGACAGACAGACAGACAGACAGACAGACAGACAGACAGACAGACAGACAGACAGACAGACAGACAGACAGACAGACAGACAGACAGACAGACAGACAGACAGACAGACAGACAGACAGACAGACAGACAGACAGACAGACAGACAGACAGACAGACAGACAGACAGACAGACAGACAGACAGACAGACAGACAGACAGACAGACAGACAGACAGACAGACAGACAGACAGACAGACAGACAGACAGACAGACAGACAGACAGACAGACAGACAGACAGACAGACAGACAGACAGACAGACAGACAGACAGACAGACAGACAGACAGACAGACAGACAGACAGACAGACAGACAGACAGACAGACAGACAGACAGACAGACAGACAGACAGACAGACAGACAGACAGACAGACAGACAGACAGACAGACAGACAGACAGACAGACAGACAGACAGACAGACAGACAGACAGACAGACAGACAGACAGACAGACAGACAGACAGACAGACAGACAGACAGACAGACAGACAGACAGACAGACAGACAGACAGACAGACAGACAGACAGACAGACAGACAGACAGACAGACAGACAGACAGACAGACAGACAGACAGACAGACAGACAGACAGACAGACAGACAGACAGACAGACAGACAGACAGACAGACAGACAGACAGACAGACAGACAGACAGACAGACAGACAGACAGACAGACAGACAGACAGACAGACAGACAGACAGACAGACAGACAGACAGACAGACAGACAGACAGACAGACAGACAGACAGACAGACAGACAGACAGACAGACAGACAGACAGACAGACAGACAGACAGACAGACAGACAGACAGACAGACAGACAGACAGACAGACAGACAGACAGACAGACAGACAGACAGACAGACAGACAGACAGACAGACAGACAGACAGACAGACAGACAGACAGACAGACAGACAGACAGACAGACAGACAGACAGACAGACAGACAGACAGACAGACAGACAGACAGACAGACAGACAGACAGACAGACAGACAGACAGACAGACAGACAGACAGACAGACAGACAGACAGACAGACAGACAGACAGACAGACAGACAGACAGACAGACAGACAGACAGACAGACAGACAGACAGACAGACAGACAGACAGACAGACAGACAGACAGACAGACAGACAGACAGACAGACAGACAGACAGACAGACAGACAGACAGACAGACAGACAGACAGACAGACAGACAGACAGACAGACAGACAGACAGACAGACAGACAGACAGACAGACAGACAGACAGACAGACAGACAGACAGACAGACAGACAGACAGACAGACAGACAGACAGACAGACAGACAGACAGACAGACAGACAGACAGACAGACAGACAGACAGACAGACAGACAGACAGACAGACAGACAGACAGACAGACAGACAGACAGACAGACAGACAGAAGACAGACAGACAGACAGACAGACAGACAGACAGACAGACAAGACAGACAGACAGACAGACAGACAGACAGACAGACAGACAGACAGACAGACAGACAGACAGACAGACAGACAGACAGACAGACAGACAGACAGACAGACAGACAGACAGACAGACAGACAGACAGACAGACAGACAGACAGACAGACAGACAGACAGACAGACAGACAGACAGACAGACAGACAGACAGACAGACAGACAGACAGACAGACAGACAGACAGACAGACAGACAGACAGACAGACAGACAGACAGACAGACAGACAGACAGACAGACAGACAGACAGACAGACAGACAGACAGACAGACAGACAGACAGACAGACAGACAGACAGACAGACAGACAGACAGACAGACAGACAGACAGACAGACAGACAGACAGACAGACAGACAGACAGACAGACAGACAGACAGACAGACAGACAGACAGACAGACAGACAGACAGACAGACAGACAGACAGACAGACAGACAGACAGACAGACAGACAGACAGACAGACAGACAGACAGACAGACAGACAGACAGACAGACAGACAGACAGACAGACAGACAGACAGACAGACAGACAGACAGACAGACAGACAGACAGACAGACAGACAGACAGACAGACAGACAGACAGACAGACAGACAGACAGACAGACAGACAGACAGACAGACAGACAGACAGACAGACAGACAGACAGACAGACAGACAGACAGACAGACAGACAGACAGACAGACAGACAGACAGACAGACAGACAGACAGACAGACAGACAGACAGACAGACAGACAGACAGACAGACAGACAGACAGACAGACAGACAGACAGACAGACAGACAGACAGACAGACAGACAGACAGACAGACAGACAGACAGACAGACAGACAGACAGACAGACAGACAGACAGACAGACAGACAGACAGACAGACAGACAGACAGACAGACAGACAGACAGACAGACAGACAGACAGACAGACAGACAGACAGACAGACAGACAGACAGACAGACAGACAGACAGACAGACAGACAGACAGACAGACAGACAGACAGACAGACAGACAGACAGACAGACAGACAGACAGACAGACAGACAGACAGACAGACAGACAGACAGACAGACAGACAGACAGACAGACAGACAGACAGACAGACAGACAGACAGACAGACAGACAGACAGACAGACAGACAGACAGACAGACAGACAGACAGACAGACAGACAGACAGACAGACAGACAGACAGACAGACAGACAGACAGACAGACAGACAGACAGACAGACAGACAGACAGACAGACAGACAGACAGACAGACAGACAGACAGACAGACAGACAGACAGACAGACAGACAGACAGACAGACAGACAGACAGACAGACAGACAGACAGACAGACAGACAGACAGACAGACAGACAGACAGACAGACAGACAGACAGACAGACAGACAGACAGACAGACAGACAGACAGACAGACAGACAGACAGACAGACAGACAGACAGACAGACAGACAGACAGACAGACAGACAGACAGACAGACAGACAGACAGACAGACAGACAGACAGACAGACAGACAGACAGACAGACAGACAGACAGACAGACAGACAGACAGACAGACAGACAGACAGACAGACAGACAGACAGACAGACAGACAGACAGACAGACAGACAGACAGACAGACAGACAGACAGACAGACAGACAGACAGACAGACAGACAGACAGACAGACAGACAGACAGACAGACAGACAGACAGACAGACAGACAGACAGACAGACAGACAGACAGACAGACAGACAGACAGACAGACAGACAGACAGACAGACAGACAGACAGACAGACAGACAGACAGACAGACAGACAGACAGACAGACAGACAGACAGACAGACAGACAGACAGACAGACAGACAGACAGACAGACAGACAGACAGACAGACAGACAGACAGACAGACAGACAGACAGACAGACAGACAGACAGACAGACAGACAGACAGACAGACAGACAGACAGACAGACAGACAGACAGACAGACAGACAGACAGACAGACAGACAGACAGACAGACAGACAGACAGACAGACAGACAGACAGACAGACAGACAGACAGACAGACAGACAGACAGACAGACAGACAGACAGACAGACAGACAGACAGACAGACAGACAGACAGACAGACAGACAGACAGACAGACAGACAGACAGACAGACAGACAGACAGACAGACAGACAGACAGACAGACAGACAGACAGACAGACAGACAGACAGACAGACAGACAGACAGACAGACAGACAGACAGACAGACAGACAGACAGACAGACAGACAGACAGACAGACAGACAGACAGACAGACAGACAGACAGACAGACAGACAGACAGACAGACAGACAGACAGACAGACAGACAGACAGACAGACAGACAGACAGACAGACAGACAGACAGACAGACAGACAGACAGACAGACAGACAGACAGACAGACAGACAGACAGACAGACAGACAGACAGACAGACAGACAGACAGACAGACAGACAGACAGACAGACAGACAGACAGACAGACAGACAGACAGACAGACAGACAGACAGACAGACAGACAGACAGACAGACAGACAGACAGACAGACAGACAGACAGACAGACAGACAGACAGACAGACAGACAGACAGACAGACAGACAGACAGACAGACAGACAGACAGACAGACAGACAGACAGACAGACAGACAGACAGACAGACAGACAGACAGACAGACAGACAGACAGACAGACAGACAGACAGACAGACAGACAGACAGACAGACAGACAGACAGACAGACAGACAGACAGACAGACAGACAGACAGACAGACAGACAGACAGACAGACAGACAGACAGACAGACAGACAGACAGACAGACAGACAGACAGACAGACAGACAGACAGACAGACAGACAGACAGACAGACAGACAGACAGACAGACAGACAGACAGACAGACAGACAGACAGACAGACAGACAGACAGACAGACAGACAGACAGACAGACAGACAGACAGACAGACAGACAGACAGACAGACAGACAGACAGACAGACAGACAGACAGACAGACAGACAGACAGACAGACAGACAGACAGACAGACAGACAGACAGACAGACAGACAGACAGACAGACAGACAGACAGACAGACAGACAGACAGACAGACAGACAGACAGACAGACAGACAGACAGACAGACAGACAGACAGACAGACAGACAGACAGACAGACAGACAGACAGACAGACAGACAGACAGACAGACAGACAGACAGACAGACAGACAGACAGACAGACAGACAGACAGACAGACAGACAGACAGACAGACAGACAGACAGACAGACAGACAGACAGACAGACAGACAGACAGACAGACAGACAGACAGACAGACAGACAGACAGACAGACAGACAGACAGACAGACAGACAGACAGACAGACAGACAGACAGACAGACAGACAGACAGACAGACAGACAGACAGACAGACAGACAGACAGACAGACAGACAGACAGACAGACAGACAGACAGACAGACAGACAGACAGACAGACAGACAGACAGACAGACAGACAGACAGACAGACAGACAGACAGACAGACAGACAGACAGACAGACAGACAGACAGACAGACAGACAGACAGACAGACAGACAGACAGACAGACAGACAGACAGACAGACAGACAGACAGACAGACAGACAGACAGACAGACAGACAGACAGACAGACAGACAGACAGACAGACAGACAGACAGACAGACAGACAGACAGACAGACAGACAGACAGACAGACAGACAGACAGACAGACAGACAGACAGACAGACAGACAGACAGACAGACAGACAGACAGACAGACAGACAGACAGACAGACAGACAGACAGACAGACAGACAGACAGACAGACAGACAGACAGACAGACAGACAGACAGACAGACAGACAGACAGACAGACAGACAGACAGACAGACAGACAGACAGACAGACAGACAGACAGACAGACAGACAGACAGACAGACAGACAGACAGACAGACAGACAGACAGACAGACAGACAGACAGACAGACAGACAGACAGACAGACAGACAGACAGACAGACAGACAGACAGACAGACAGACAGACAGACAGACAGACAGACAGACAGACAGACAGACAGACAGACAGACAGACAGACAGACAGACAGACAGACAGACAGACAGACAGACAGACAGACAGACAGACAGACAGACAGACAGACAGACAGACAGACAGACAGACAGACAGACAGACAGACAGACAGACAGACAGACAGACAGACAGACAGACAGACAGACAGACAGACAGACAGACAGACAGACAGACAGACAGACAGACAGACAGACAGACAGACAGACAGACAGACAGACAGACAGACAGACAGACAGACAGACAGACAGACAGACAGACAGACAGACAGACAGACAGACAGACAGACAGACAGACAGACAGACAGACAGACAGACAGACAGACAGACAGACAGACAGACAGACAGACAGACAGACAGACAGACAGACAGACAGACAGACAGACAGACAGACAGACAGACAGACAGACAGACAGACAGACAGACAGACAGACAGACAGACAGACAGACAGACAGACAGACAGACAGACAGACAGACAGACAGACAGACAGACAGACAGACAGACAGACAGACAGACAGACAGACAGACAGACAGACAGACAGACAGACAGACAGACAGACAGACAGACAGACAGACAGACAGACAGACAGACAGACAGACAGACAGACAGACAGACAGACAGACAGACAGACAGACAGACAGACAGACAGACAGACAGACAGACAGACAGACAGACAGACAGACAGACAGACAGACAGACAGACAGACAGACAGACAGACAGACAGACAGACAGACAGACAGACAGACAGACAGACAGACAGACAGACAGACAGACAGACAGACAGACAGACAGACAGACAGACAGACAGACAGACAGACAGACAGACAGACAGACAGACAGACAGACAGACAGACAGACAGACAGACAGACAGACAGACAGACAGACAGACAGACAGACAGACAGACAGACAGACAGACAGACAGACAGACAGACAGACAGACAGACAGACAGACAGACAGACAGACAGACAGACAGACAGACAGACAGACAGACAGACAGACAGACAGACAGACAGACAGACAGACAGACAGACAGACAGACAGACAGACAGACAGACAGACAGACAGACAGACAGACAGACAGACAGACAGACAGACAGACAGACAGACAGACAGACAGACAGACAGACAGACAGACAGACAGACAGACAGACAGACAGACAGACAGACAGACAGACAGACAGACAGACAGACAGACAGACAGACAGACAGACAGACAGACAGACAGACAGACAGACAGACAGACAGACAGACAGACAGACAGACAGACAGACAGACAGACAGACAGACAGACAGACAGACAGACAGACAGACAGACAGACAGACAGACAGACAGACAGACAGACAGACAGACAGACAGACAGACAGACAGACAGACAGACAGACAGACAGACAGACAGACAGACAGACAGACAGACAGACAGACAGACAGACAGACAGACAGACAGACAGACAGACAGACAGACAGACAGACAGACAGACAGACAGACAGACAGACAGACAGACAGACAGACAGACAGACAGACAGACAGACAGACAGACAGACAGACAGACAGACAGACAGACAGACAGACAGACAGACAGACAGACAGACAGACAGACAGACAGACAGACAGACAGACAGACAGACAGACAGACAGACAGACAGACAGACAGACAGACAGACAGACAGACAGACAGACAGACAGACAGACAGACAGACAGACAGACAGACAGACAGACAGACAGACAGACAGACAGACAGACAGACAGACAGACAGACAGACAGACAGACAGACAGACAGACAGACAGACAGACAGACAGACAGACAGACAGACAGACAGACAGACAGACAGACAGACAGACAGACAGACAGACAGACAGACAGACAGACAGACAGACAGACAGACAGACAGACAGACAGACAGACAGACAGACAGACAGACAGACAGACAGACAGACAGACAGACAGACAGACAGACAGACAGACAGACAGACAGACAGACAGACAGACAGACAGACAGACAGACAGACAGACAGACAGACAGACAGACAGACAGACAGACAGACAGACAGACAGACAGACAGACAGACAGACAGACAGACAGACAGACAGACAGACAGACAGACAGACAGACAGACAGACAGACAGACAGACAGACAGACAGACAGACAGACAGACAGACAGACAGACAGACAGACAGACAGACAGACAGACAGACAGACAGACAGACAGACAGACAGACAGACAGACAGACAGACAGACAGACAGACAGACAGACAGACAGACAGACAGACAGACAGACAGACAGACAGACAGACAGACAGACAGACAGACAGACAGACAGACAGACAGACAGACAGACAGACAGACAGACAGACAGACAGACAGACAGACAGACAGACAGACAGACAGACAGACAGACAGACAGACAGACAGACAGACAGACAGACAGACAGACAGACAGACAGACAGACAGACAGACAGACAGACAGACAGACAGACAGACAGACAGACAGACAGACAGACAGACAGACAGACAGACAGACAGACAGACAGACAGACAGACAGACAGACAGACAGACAGACAGACAGACAGACAGACAGACAGACAGACAGACAGACAGACAGACAGACAGACAGACAGACAGACAGACAGACAGACAGACAGACAGACAGACAGACAGACAGACAGACAGACAGACAGAC
The DNA here is from genome assembly GCF_043229965.1 of Drosophila suzukii. Lineage (NCBI taxonomy): Eukaryota > Metazoa > Arthropoda > Insecta > Diptera > Drosophilidae > Drosophila > Drosophila suzukii. Next base: position 3,178,508 of record NW_027255938.1, on the reverse strand, counting down.
AGACAGACAGACAGACAGACAGACAGACAGACAGACAGACAGACAGACAGACAGACAGACAGACAGACAGACAGACAGACAGACAGACAGACAGACAGACAGACAGACAGACAGACAGACAGACAGACAGACAGACAGACAGACAGACAGACAGACAGACAGACAGACAGACAGACAGACAGACAGACAGACAGACAGACAGACAGACAGACAGACAGACAGACAGACAGACAGACAGACAGACAGACAGACAGACAGACAGACAGACAGACAGACAGACAGACAGACAGACAGACAGACAGACAGACAGACAGACAGACAGACAGACAGACAGACAGACAGACAGACAGACAGACAGACAGACAGACAGACAGACAGACAGACAGACAGACAGACAGACAGACAGACAGACAGACAGACAGACAGACAGACAGACAGACAGACAGACAGACAGACAGACAGACAGACAGACAGACAGACAGACAGACAGACAGACAGACAGACAGACAGACAGACAGACAGACAGACAGACAGACAGACAGACAGACAGACAGACAGACAGACAGACAGACAGACAGACAGACAGACAGACAGACAGACAGACAGACAGACAGACAGACAGACAGACAGACAGACAGACAGACAGACAGACAGACAGACAGACAGACAGACAGACAGACAGACAGACAGACAGACAGACAGACAGACAGACAGACAGACAGACAGACAGACAGACAGACAGACAGACAGACAGACAGACAGACAGACAGACAGACAGACAGACAGACAGACAGACAGACAGACAGACAGACAGACAGACAGACAGACAGACAGACAGACAGACAGACAGACAGACAGACAGACAGACAGACAGACAGACAGACAGACAGACAGACAGACAGACAGACAGACAGACAGACAGACAGACAGACAGACAGACAGACAGACAGACAGACAGACAGACAGACAGACAGACAGACAGACAGACAGACAGACAGACAGACAGACAGACAGACAGACAGACAGACAGACAGACAGACAGACAGACAGACAGACAGACAGACAGACAGACAGACAGACAGACAGACAGACAGACAGACAGACAGACAGACAGACAGACAGACAGACAGACAGACAGACAGACAGACAGACAGACAGACAGACAGACAGACAGACAGACAGACAGACAGACAGACAGACAGACAGACAGACAGACAGACAGACAGACAGACAGACAGACAGACAGACAGACAGACAGACAGACAGACAGACAGACAGACAGACAGACAGACAGACAGACAGACAGACAGACAGACAGACAGACAGACAGACAGACAGACAGACAGACAGACAGACAGACAGACAGACAGACAGACAGACAGACAGACAGACAGACAGACAGACAGACAGACAGACAGACAGACAGACAGACAGACAGACAGACAGACAGACAGACAGACAGACAGACAGACAGACAGACAGACAGACAGACAGACAGACAGACAGACAGACAGACAGACAGACAGACAGACAGACAGACAGACAGACAGACAGACAGACAGACAGACAGACAGACAGACAGACAGACAGACAGACAGACAGACAGACAGACAGACAGACAGACAGACAGACAGACAGACAGACAGACAGACAGACAGACAGACAGACAGACAGACAGACAGACAGACAGACAGACAGACAGACAGACAGACAGACAGACAGACAGACAGACAGACAGACAGACAGACAGACAGACAGACAGACAGACAGACAGACAGACAGACAGACAGACAGACAGACAGACAGACAGACAGACAGACAGACAGACAGACAGACAGACAGACAGACAGACAGACAGACAGACAGACAGACAGACAGACAGACAGACAGACAGACAGACAGACAGACAGACAGACAGACAGACAGACAGACAGACAGACAGACAGACAGACAGACAGACAGACAGACAGACAGACAGACAGACAGACAGACAGACAGACAGACAGACAGACAGACAGACAGACAGACAGACAGACAGACAGACAGACAGACAGACAGACAGACAGACAGACAGACAGACAGACAGACAGACAGACAGACAGACAGACAGACAGACAGACAGACAGACAGACAGACAGACAGACAGACAGACAGACAGACAGACAGACAGACAGACAGACAGACAGACAGACAGACAGACAGACAGACAGACAGACAGACAGACAGACAGACAGACAGACAGACAGACAGACAGACAGACAGACAGACAGACAGACAGACAGACAGACAGACAGACAGACAGACAGACAGACAGACAGACAGACAGACAGACAGACAGACAGACAGACAGACAGACAGACAGACAGACAGACAGACAGACAGACAGACAGACAGACAGACAGACAGACAGACAGACAGACAGACAGACAGACAGACAGACAGACAGACAGACAGACAGACAGACAGACAGACAGACAGACAGACAGACAGACAGACAGACAGACAGACAGACAGACAGACAGACAGACAGACAGACAGACAGACAGACAGACAGACAGACAGACAGACAGACAGACAGACAGACAGACAGACAGACAGACAGACAGACAGACAGACAGACAGACAGACAGACAGACAGACAGACAGACAGACAGACAGACAGACAGACAGACAGACAGACAGACAGACAGACAGACAGACAGACAGACAGACAGACAGACAGACAGACAGACAGACAGACAGACAGACAGACAGACAGACAGACAGACAGACAGACAGACAGACAGACAGACAGACAGACAGACAGACAGACAGACAGACAGACAGACAGACAGACAGACAGACAGACAGACAGACAGACAGACAGACAGACAGACAGACAGACAGACAGACAGACAGACAGACAGACAGACAGACAGACAGACAGACAGACAGACAGACAGACAGACAGACAGACAGACAGACAGACAGACAGACAGACAGACAGACAGACAGACAGACAGACAGACAGACAGACAGACAGACAGACAGACAGACAGACAGACAGACAGACAGACAGACAGACAGACAGACAGACAGACAGACAGACAGACAGACAGACAGACAGACAGACAGACAGACAGACAGACAGACAGACAGACAGACAGACAGACAGACAGACAGACAGACAGACAGACAGACAGACAGACAGACAGACAGACAGACAGACAGACAGACAGACAGACAGACAGACAGACAGACAGACAGACAGACAGACAGACAGACAGACAGACAGACAGACAGACAGACAGACAGACAGACAGACAGACAGACAGACAGACAGACAGACAGACAGACAGACAGACAGACAGACAGACAGACAGACAGACAGACAGACAGACAGACAGACAGACAGACAGACAGACAGACAGACAGACAGACAGACAGACAGACAGACAGACAGACAGACAGACAGACAGACAGACAGACAGACAGACAGACAGACAGACAGACAGACAGACAGACAGACAGACAGACAGACAGACAGACAGACAGACAGACAGACAGACAGACAGACAGACAGACAGACAGACAGACAGACAGACAGACAGACAGACAGACAGACAGACAGACAGACAGACAGACAGACAGACAGACAGACAGACAGACAGACAGACAGACAGACAGACAGACAGACAGACAGACAGACAGACAGACAGACAGACAGACAGACAGACAGACAGACAGACAGACAGACAGACAGACAGACAGACAGACAGACAGACAGACAGACAGACAGACAGACAGACAGACAGACAGACAGACAGACAGACAGACAGACAGACAGACAGACAGACAGACAGACAGACAGACAGACAGACAGACAGACAGACAGACAGACAGACAGACAGACAGACAGACAGACAGACAGACAGACAGACAGACAGACAGACAGACAGACAGACAGACAGACAGACAGACAGACAGACAGACAGACAGACAGACAGACAGACAGACAGACAGACAGACAGACAGACAGACAGACAGACAGACAGACAGACAGACAGACAGACAGACAGACAGACAGACAGACAGACAGACAGACAGACAGACAGACAGACAGACAGACAGACAGACAGACAGACAGACAGACAGACAGACAGACAGACAGACAGACAGACAGACAGACAGACAGACAGACAGACAGACAGACAGACAGACAGACAGACAGACAGACAGACAGACAGACAGACAGACAGACAGACAGACAGACAGACAGACAGACAGACAGACAGACAGACAGACAGACAGACAGACAGACAGACAGACAGACAGACAGACAGACAGACAGACAGACAGACAGACAGACAGACAGACAGACAGACAGACAGACAGACAGACAGACAGACAGACAGACAGACAGACAGACAGACAGACAGACAGACAGACAGACAGACAGACAGACAGACAGACAGACAGACAGACAGACAGACAGACAGACAGACAGACAGACAGACAGACAGACAGACAGACAGACAGACAGACAGACAGACAGACAGACAGACAGACAGACAGACAGACAGACAGACAGACAGACAGACAGACAGACAGACAGACAGACAGACAGACAGACAGACAGACAGACAGACAGACAGACAGACAGACAGACAGACAGACAGACAGACAGACAGACAGACAGACAGACAGACAGACAGACAGACAGACAGACAGACAGACAGACAGACAGACAGACAGACAGACAGACAGACAGACAGACAGACAGACAGACAGACAGACAGACAGACAGACAGACAGACAGACAGACAGACAGACAGACAGACAGACAGACAGACAGACAGACAGACAGACAGACAGACAGACAGACAGACAGACAGACAGACAGACAGACAGACAGACAGACAGACAGACAGACAGACAGACAGACAGACAGACAGACAGACAGACAGACAGACAGACAGACAGACAGACAGACAGACAGACAGACAGACAGACAGACAGACAGACAGACAGACAGACAGACAGACAGACAGACAGACAGACAGACAGACAGACAGACAGACAGACAGACAGACAGACAGACAGACAGACAGACAGACAGACAGACAGACAGACAGACAGACAGACAGACAGACAGACAGACAGACAGACAGACAGACAGACAGACAGACAGACAGACAGACAGACAGACAGACAGACAGACAGACAGACAGACAGACAGACAGACAGACAGACAGACAGACAGACAGACAGACAGACAGACAGACAGACAGACAGACAGACAGACAGACAGACAGACAGACAGACAGACAGACAGACAGACAGACAGACAGACAGACAGACAGACAGACAGACAGACAGACAGACAGACAGACAGACAGACAGACAGACAGACAGACAGACAGACAGACAGACAGACAGACAGACAGACAGACAGACAGACAGACAGACAGACAGACAGACAGACAGACAGACAGACAGACAGACAGACAGACAGACAGACAGACAGACAGACAGACAGACAGACAGACAGACAGACAGACAGACAGACAGACAGACAGACAGACAGACAGACAGACAGACAGACAGACAGACAGACAGACAGACAGACAGACAGACAGACAGACAGACAGACAGACAGACAGACAGACAGACAGACAGACAGACAGACAGACAGACAGACAGACAGACAGACAGACAGACAGACAGACAGACAGACAGACAGACAGACAGACAGACAGACAGACAGACAGACAGACAGACAGACAGACAGACAGACAGACAGACAGACAGACAGACAGACAGACAGACAGACAGACAGACAGACAGACAGACAGACAGACAGACAGACAGACAGACAGACAGACAGACAGACAGACAGACAGACAGACAGACAGACAGACAGACAGACAGACAGACAGACAGACAGACAGACAGACAGACAGACAGACAGACAGACAGACAGACAGACAGACAGACAGACAGACAGACAGACAGACAGACAGACAGACAGACAGACAGACAGACAGACAGACAGACAGACAGACAGACAGACAGACAGACAGACAGACAGACAGACAGACAGACAGACAGACAGACAGACAGACAGACAGACAGACAGACAGACAGACAGACAGACAGACAGACAGACAGACAGACAGACAGACAGACAGACAGACAGACAGACAGACAGACAGACAGACAGACAGACAGACAGACAGACAGACAGACAGACAGACAGACAGACAGACAGACAGACAGACAGACAGACAGACAGACAGACAGACAGACAGACAGACAGACAGACAGACAGACAGACAGACAGACAGACAGACAGACAGACAGACAGACAGACAGACAGACAGACAGACAGACAGACAGACAGACAGACAGACAGACAGACAGACAGACAGACAGACAGACAGACAGACAGACAGACAGACAGACAGACAGACAGACAGACAGACAGACAGACAGACAGACAGACAGACAGACAGACAGACAGACAGACAGACAGACAGACAGACAGACAGACAGACAGACAGACAGACAGACAGACAGACAGACAGACAGACAGACAGACAGACAGACAGACAGACAGACAGACAGACAGACAGACAGACAGACAGACAGACAGACAGACAGACAGACAGACAGACAGACAGACAGACAGACAGACAGACAGACAGACAGACAGACAGACAGACAGACAGACAGACAGACAGACAGACAGACAGACAGACAGACAGACAGACAGACAGACAGACAGACAGACAGACAGACAGACAGACAGACAGACAGACAGACAGACAGACAGACAGACAGACAGACAGACAGACAGACAGACAGACAGACAGACAGACAGACAGACAGACAGACAGACAGACAGACAGACAGACAGACAGACAGAC
>NW_027255938.1:2357500-2542500 GCF_043229965.1 Drosophila suzukii | reverse complement strand
TCTGTCTGTCTGTCTGTCTGTCTGTCTGTCTGTCTGTCTGTCTGTCTGTCTGTCTGTCTGTCTGTCTGTCTGTCTGTCTGTCTGTCTGTCTGTCTGTCTGTCCTGTCTGTCTGTCTGTCTGTCTGTCTGTCTGTCTGTCTGTCTGTCTGTCTGTCTGTCTGTCTGTCTGTCTGTCTGTCTGTCTGTCTGTCTGTCTGTCTGTCTGTCTGTCTGTCTGTCTGTCTGTCTGTCTGTCTGTCTGTCTGTCTGTCTGTCTGTCTGTCTGTCTGTCTGTCTGTCTGTCTGTCTGTCTGTCTGTCTGTCTGTCTGTCTGTCTGTCTGTCTGTCTGTCTGTCTGTCTGTCTGTCTGTCTGTCTGTCTGTCTGTCTGTCTGTCTGTCTGTCTGTCTGTCTGTCTGTCTGTCTGTCTGTCTGTCTGTCTGTCTGTCTGTCTGTCTGTCTGTCTGTCTGTCTGTCTGTCTGTCTGTCTGTCTGTCTGTCTGTCTGTCTGTCTGTCTGTCTGTCTGTCTGTCTGTCTGTCTGTCTGTCTGTCTGTCTGTCTGTCTGTCTGTCTGTCTGTCTGTCTGTCTGTCTGTCTGTCTGTCTGTCTGTCTGTCTGTCTGTCTGTCTGTCTGTCTGTCTGTCTGTCTGTCTGTCTGTCTGTCTGTCTGTCTGTCTGTCTGTCTGTCTGTCTGTCTGTCTGTCTGTCTGTCTGTCTGTCTGTCTGTCTGTCTGTCTGTCTGTCTGTCTGTCTGTCTGTCTGTCTGTCTGTCTGTCTGTCTGTCTGTCTGTCTGTCTGTCTGTCTGTCTGTCTGTCTGTCTGTCTGTCTGTCTGTCTGTCTGTCTGTCTGTCTGTCTGTCTGTCTGTCTGTCTGTCTGTCTGTCTGTCTGTCTGTCTGTCTGTCTGTCTGTCTGTCTGTCTGTCTGTCTGTCTGTCTGTCTGTCTGTCTGTCTGTCTGTCTGTCTGTCTGTCTGTCTGTCTGTCTGTCTGTCTGTCTGTCTGTCTGTCTGTCTGTCTGTCTGTCTGTCTGTCTGTCTGTCTGTCTGTCTGTCTGTCTGTCTGTCTGTCTGTCTGTCTGTCTGTCTGTCTGTCTGTCTGTCTGTCTGTCTGTCTGTCTGTCTGTCTGTCTGTCTGTCTGTCTGTCTGTCTGTCTGTCTGTCTGTCTGTCTGTCTGTCTGTCTGTCTGTCTGTCTGTCTGTCTGTCTGTCTGTCTGTCTGTCTGTCTGTCTGTCTGTCTGTCTGTCTGTCTGTCTGTCTGTCTGTCTGTCTGTCTGTCTGTCTGTCTGTCTGTCTGTCTGTCTGTCTGTCTGTCTGTCTGTCTGTCTGTCTGTCTGTCTGTCTGTCTGTCTGTCTGTCTGTCTGTCTGTCTGTCTGTCTGTCTGTCTGTCTGTCTGTCTGTCTGTCTGTCTGTCTGTCTGTCTGTCTGTCTGTCTGTCTGTCTGTCTGTCTGTCTGTCTGTCTGTCTGTCTGTCTGTCTGTCTGTCTGTCTGTCTGTCTGTCTGTCTGTCTGTCTGTCTGTCTGTCTGTCTGTCTGTCTGTCTGTCTGTCTGTCTGTCTGTCTGTCTGTCTGTCTGTCTGTCTGTCTGTCTGTCTGTCTGTCTGTCTGTCTGTCTGTCTGTCTGTCTGTCTGTCTGTCTGTCTGTCTGTCTGTCTGTCTGTCTGTCTGTCTGTCTGTCTGTCTGTCTGTCTGTCTGTCTGTCTGTCTGTCTGTCTGTCTGTCTGTCTGTCTGTCTGTCTGTCTGTCTGTCTGTCTGTCTGTCTGTCTGTCTGTCTGTCTGTCTGTCTGTCTGTCTGTCTGTCTGTCTGTCTGTCTGTCTGTCTGTCTGTCTGTCTGTCTGTCTGTCTGTCTGTCTGTCTGTCTGTCTGTCTGTCTGTCTGTCTGTCTGTCTGTCTGTCTGTCTGTCTGTCTGTCTGTCTGTCTGTCTGTCTGTCTGTCTGTCTGTCTGTCTGTCTGTCTGTCTGTCTGTCTGTCTGTCTGTCTGTCTGTCTGTCTGTCTGTCTGTCTGTCTGTCTGTCTGTCTGTCTGTCTGTCTGTCTGTCTGTCTGTCTGTCTGTCTGTCTGTCTGTCTGTCTGTCTGTCTGTCTGTCTGTCTGTCTGTCTGTCTGTCTGTCTGTCTGTCTGTCTGTCTGTCTGTCTGTCTGTCTGTCTGTCTGTCTGTCTGTCTGTCTGTCTGTCTGTCTGTCTGTCTGTCTGTCTGTCTGTCTGTCTGTCTGTCTGTCTGTCTGTCTGTCTGTCTGTCTGTCTGTCTGTCTGTCTGTCTGTCTGTCTGTCTGTCTGTCTGTCTGTCTGTCTGTCTGTCTGTCTGTCTGTCTGTCTGTCTGTCTGTCTGTCTGTCTGTCTGTCTGTCTGTCTGTCTGTCTGTCTGTCTGTCTGTCTGTCTGTCTGTCTGTCTGTCTGTCTGTCTGTCTGTCTGTCTGTCTGTCTGTCTGTCTGTCTGTCTGTCTGTCTGTCTGTCTGTCTGTCTGTCTGTCTGTCTGTCTGTCTGTCTGTCTGTCTGTCTGTCTGTCTGTCTGTCTGTCTGTCTGTCTGTCTGTCTGTCTGTCTGTCTGTCTGTCTGTCTGTCTGTCTGTCTGTCTGTCTGTCTGTCTGTCTGTCTGTCTGTCTGTCTGTCTGTCTGTCTGTCTGTCTGTCTGTCTGTCTGTCTGTCTGTCTGTCTGTCTGTCTGTCTGTCTGTCTGTCTGTCTGTCTGTCTGTCTGTCTGTCTGTCTGTCTGTCTGTCTGTCTGTCTGTCTGTCTGTCTGTCTGTCTGTCTGTCTGTCTGTCTGTCTGTCTGTCTGTCTGTCTGTCTGTCTGTCTGTCTGTCTGTCTGTCTGTCTGTCTGTCTGTCTGTCTGTCTGTCTGTCTGTCTGTCTGTCTGTCTGTCTGTCTGTCTGTCTGTCTGTCTGTCTGTCTGTCTGTCTGTCTGTCTGTCTGTCTGTCTGTCTGTCTGTCTGTCTGTCTGTCTGTCTGTCTGTCTGTCTGTCTGTCTGTCTGTCTGTCTGTCTGTCTGTCTGTCTGTCTGTCTGTCTGTCTGTCTGTCTGTCTGTCTGTCTGTCTGTCTGTCTGTCTGTCTGTCTGTCTGTCTGTCTGTCTGTCTGTCTGTCTGTCTGTCTGTCTGTCTGTCTGTCTGTCTGTCTGTCTGTCTGTCTGTCTGTCTGTCTGTCTGTCTGTCTGTCTGTCTGTCTGTCTGTCTGTCTGTCTGTCTGTCTGTCTGTCTGTCTGTCTGTCTGTCTGTCTGTCTGTCTGTCTGTCTGTCTGTCTGTCTGTCTGTCTGTCTGTCTGTCTGTCTGTCTGTCTGTCTGTCTGTCTGTCTGTCTGTCTGTCTGTCTGTCTGTCTGTCTGTCTGTCTGTCTGTCTGTCTGTCTGTCTGTCTGTCTGTCTGTCTGTCTGTCTGTCTGTCTGTCTGTCTGTCTGTCTGTCTGTCTGTCTGTCTGTCTGTCTGTCTGTCTGTCTGTCTGTCTGTCTGTCTGTCTGTCTGTCTGTCTGTCTGTCTGTCTGTCTGTCTGTCTGTCTGTCTGTCTGTCTGTCTGTCTGTCTGTCTGTCTGTCTGTCTGTCTGTCTGTCTGTCTGTCTGTCTGTCTGTCTGTCTGTCTGTCTGTCTGTCTGTCTGTCTGTCTGTCTGTCTGTCTGTCCTGTCTGTCTGTCTGTCTGTCTGTCTGTCTGTCTGTCTGTCTGTCTGTCTGTCTGTCTGTCTGTCTGTCTGTCTGTCTGTCTGTCTGTCTGTCTGTCTGTCTGTCTGTCTGTCTGTCTGTCTGTCTGTCTGTCTGTCTGTCTGTCTGTCTGTCTGTCTGTCTGTCTGTCTGTCTTCGTCTGTCTGTCTGTCTGTCTGTCTGTCTGTCTGTCTGTCTGTCTGTCTGTCTGTCTGTCTGTCTGTCTGTCTGTCTGTCTGTCTGTCTGTCTGTCTGTCTGTCTGTCTGTCTGTCTGTCTGTCTGTCTGTCTGTCTGTCTGTCTGTCTGTCTGTCTGTCTGTCTGTCTGTCTGTCTGTCTGTCTGTCTGTCTGTCTGTCTGTCTGTCTGTCTGTCTGTCTGTCTGTCTGTCTGTCTGTCTGTCTGTCTGTCTGTCTGTCTGTCTGTCTGTCTGTCTGTCTGTCTGTCTGTCTGTCTGTCTGTCTGTCTGTCTGTCTGTCTGTCTGTCTGTCTGTCTGTCTGTCTGTCTGTCTGTCTGTCTGTCTGTCTGTCTGTCTGTCTGTCTGTCTGTCTGTCTGTCTGTCTGTCTGTCTGTCTGTCTGTCTGTCTGTCTGTCTGTCTGTCTGTCTGTCTGTCTGTCTGTCTGTCTGTCTGTCTGTCTGTCTGTCTGTCTGTCTGTCTGTCTGTCTGTCTGTCTGTCTGTCTGTCTGTCTGTCTGTCTGTCTGTCTGTCTGTCTGTCTGTCTGTCTGTCTGTCTGTCTGTCTGTCTGTCTGTCTGTCTGTCTGTCTGTCTGTCTGTCTGTCTGTCTGTCTGTCTGTCTGTCTGTCTGTCTGTCTGTCTGTCTGTCTGTCTGTCTGTCTGTCTGTCTGTCTGTCTGTCTGTCTGTCTGTCTGTCTGTCTGTCTGTCTGTCTGTCTGTCTGTCTGTCTGTCTGTCTGTCTGTCTGTCTGTCTGTCTGTCTGTCTGTCTGTCTGTCTGTCTGTCTGTCTGTCTGTCTGTCTGTCTGTCTGTCTGTCTGTCTGTCTGTCTGTCTGTCTGTCTGTCTGTCTGTCTGTCTGTCTGTCTGTCTGTCTGTCTGTCTGTCTGTCTGTCTGTCTGTCTGTCTGTCTGTCTGTCTGTCTGTCTGTCTGTCTGTCTGTCTGTCTGTCTGTCTGTCTGTCTGTCTGTCTGTCTGTCTGTCTGTCTGTCTGTCTGTCTGTCTGTCTGTCTGTCTGTCTGTCTGTCTGTCTGTCTGTCTGTCTGTCTGTCTGTCTGTCTGTCTGTCTGTCTGTCTGTCTGTCTGTCTGTCTGTCTGTCTGTCTGTCTGTCTGTCTGTCTGTCTGTCTGTCTGTCTGTCTGTCTGTCTGTCTGTCTGTCTGTCTGTCTGTCTGTCTGTCTGTCTGTCTGTCTGTCTGTCTGTCTGTCTGTCTGTCTGTCTGTCTGTCTGTCTGTCTGTCTGTCTGTCTGTCTGTCTGTCTGTCTGTCTGTCTGTCTGTCTGTCTGTCTGTCTGTCTGTCTGTCTGTCTGTCTGTCTGTCTGTCTGTCTGTCTGTCTGTCTGTCTGTCTGTCTGTCTGTCTGTCTGTCTGTCTGTCTGTCTGTCTGTCTGTCTGTCTGTCTGTCTGTCTGTCTGTCTGTCTGTCTGTCTGTCTGTCTGTCTGTCTGTCTGTCTGTCTGTCTGTCTGTCTGTCTGTCTGTCTGTCTGTCTGTCTGTCTGTCTGTCTGTCTGTCTGTCTGTCTGTCTGTCTGTCTGTCTGTCTGTCTGTCTGTCTGTCTGTCTGTCTGTCTGTCTGTCTGTCTGTCTGTCTGTCTGTCTGTCTGTCTGTCTGTCTGTCTGTCTGTCTGTCTGTCTGTCTGTCTGTCTGTCTGTCTGTCTGTCTGTCTGTCTGTCTGTCTGTCTGTCTGTCTGTCTGTCTGTCTGTCTGTCTGTCTGTCTGTCTGTCTGTCTGTCTGTCTGTCTGTCTGTCTGTCTGTCTGTCTGTCTGTCTGTCTGTCTGTCTGTCTGTCTGTCTGTCTGTCTGTCTGTCTGTCTGTCTGTCTGTCTGTCTGTCTGTCTGTCTGTCTGTCTGTCTGTCTGTCTGTCTGTCTGTCTGTCTGTCTGTCTGTCTGTCTGTCTGTCTGTCTGTCTGTCTGTCTGTCTGTCTGTCTGTCTGTCTGTCTGTCTGTCTGTCTGTCTGTCTGTCTGTCTGTCTGTCTGTCTGTCTGTCTGTCTGTCTGTCTGTCTGTCTGTCTGTCTGTCTGTCTGTCTGTCTGTCTGTCTGTCTGTCTGTCTGTCTGTCTGTCTGTCTGTCTGTCTGTCTGTCTGTCTGTCTGTCTGTCTGTCTGTCTGTCTGTCTGTCTGTCTGTCTGTCTGTCTGTCTGTCTGTCTGTCTGTCTGTCTGTCTGTCTGTCTGTCTGTCTGTCTGTCTGTCTGTCTGTCTGTCTGTCTGTCTGTCTGTCTGTCTGTCTGTCTGTCTGTCTGTCTGTCTGTCTGTCTGTCTGTCTGTCTGTCTGTCTGTCTGTCTGTCTGTCTGTCTGTCTGTCTGTCTGTCTGTCTGTCTGTCTGTCTGTCTGTCTGTCTGTCTGTCCTGTCTGTCTGTCTGTCTGTCTGTCTGTCTGTCTGTCTGTCTGTCTGTCTGTCTGTCTGTCTGTCTGTCTGTCTGTCTGTCTGTCTGTCTGTCTGTCTGTCTGTCTGTCTGTCTGTCTGTCTGTCTGTCTGTCTGTCTGTCTGTCTGTCTGTCTGTCTGTCTGTCTGTCTGTCTGTCTGTCTGTCTGTCTGTCTGTCTGTCTGTCTGTCTGTCTGTCTGTCTGTCTGTCTGTCTGTCTGTCTGTCTGTCTGTCTGTCTGTCTGTCTGTCTGTCTGTCTGTCTGTCTGTCTGTCTGTCTGTCTGTCTGTCTGTCTGTCTGTCTGTCTGTCTGTCTGTCTGTCTGTCTGTCTGTCTGTCTGTCTGTCTGTCTGTCTGTCTGTCTGTCTGTCCTGTCTGTCTGTCTGTCTGTCTGTCTGTCTGTCTGTCTGTCTGTCTGTCTGTCTGTCTGTCTGTCTGTCTGTCTGTCTGTCTGTCTGTCTGTCTGTCTGTCTGTCTGTCTGTCTGTCTGTCTGTCTGTCTGTCTGTCTGTCTGTCTGTCTGTCTGTCTGTCTGTCTGTCTGTCTGTCTGTCTGTCTGTCTGTCTGTCTGTCTGTCTGTCTGTCTGTCTGTCTGTCTGTCTGTCTGTCTGTCTGTCTGTCTGTCTGTCTGTCTGTCTGTCTGTCTGTCTGTCTGTCTGTCTGTCTGTCTGTCTGTCTGTCTGTCTGTCTGTCTGTCTGTCTGTCTGTCTGTCTGTCTGTCTGTCTGTCTGTCTGTCTGTCTGTCTGTCTGTCTGTCTGTCTGTCTGTCTGTCTGTCTGTCTGTCTGTCTGTCTGTCTGTCTGTCTGTCTGTCTGTCTGTCTGTCTGTCTGTCTGTCTGTCTGTCTGTCTGTCTGTCTGTCTGTCTGTCTGTCTGTCTGTCTGTCTGTCTGTCTGTCTGTCTGTCTGTCTGTCTGTCTGTCTGTCTGTCTGTCTGTCTGTCTGTCTGTCTGTCTGTCTGTCTGTCTGTCTGTCTGTCTGTCTGTCTGTCTGTCTGTCTGTCTGTCTGTCTGTCTGTCTGTCTGTCTGTCTGTCTGTCTGTCTGTCTGTCTGTCTGTCTGTCTGTCTGTCTGTCTGTCTGTCTGTCTGTCTGTCTGTCTGTCTGTCTGTCTGTCTGTCTGTCTGTCTGTCTGTCTGTCTGTCTGTCTGTCTGTCTGTCTGTCTGTCTGTCTGTCTGTCTGTCTGTCTGTCTGTCTGTCTGTCTGTCTGTCTGTCTGTCTGTCTGTCTGTCTGTCTGTCTGTCTGTCTGTCTGTCTGTCTGTCTGTCTGTCTGTCTGTCTGTCTGTCTGTCTGTCTGTCTGTCTGTCTGTCTGTCTGTCTGTCTGTCTGTCTGTCTGTCTGTCTGTCTGTCTGTCTGTCTGTCTGTCTGTCTGTCTGTCTGTCTGTCTGTCTGTCTGTCTGTCTGTCTGTCTGTCTGTCTGTCTGTCTGTCTGTCTGTCTGTCTGTCTGTCTGTCTGTCTGTCTGTCTGTCTGTCTGTCTGTCTGTCTGTCTGTCTGTCTGTCTGTCTGTCTGTCTGTCTGTCTGTCTGTCTGTCTGTCTGTCTGTCTGTCTGTCTGTCTGTCTGTCTGTCTGTCTGTCTGTCTGTCTGTCTGTCTGTCTGTCTGTCTGTCTGTCTGTCTGTCTGTCTGTCTGTCTGTCTGTCTGTCTGTCTGTCTGTCTGTCTGTCTGTCTGTCTGTCTGTCTGTCTGTCTGTCTGTCTGTCTGTCTGTCTGTCTGTCTGTCTGTCTGTCTGTCTGTCTGTCTGTCTGTCTGTCTGTCTGTCTGTCTGTCTGTCTGTCTGTCTGTCTGTCTGTCTGTCTGTCTGTCTGTCTGTCTGTCTGTCTGTCTGTCTGTCTGTCTGTCTGTCTGTCTGTCTGTCTGTCTGTCTGTCTGTCTGTCTGTCTGTCTGTCTGTCTGTCTGTCTGTCTGTCTGTCTGTCTGTCTGTCTGTCTGTCTGTCTGTCTGTCTGTCTGTCTGTCTGTCTGTCTGTCTGTCTGTCTGTCTGTCTGTCTGTCTGTCTGTCTGTCTGTCTGTCTGTCTGTCTGTCTGTCTGTCTGTCTGTCTGTCTGTCTGTCTGTCTGTCTGTCTGTCTGTCTGTCTGTCTGTCTGTCTGTCTGTCTGTCTGTCTGTCTGTCTGTCTGTCTGTCTGTCTGTCTGTCTGTCTGTCTGTCTGTCTGTCTGTCTGTCTGTCTGTCTGTCTGTCTGTCTGTCTGTCTGTCTGTCTGTCTGTCTGTCTGTCTGTCTGTCTGTCTGTCTGTCTGTCTGTCTGTCTGTCTGTCTGTCTGTCTGTCTGTCTGTCTGTCTGTCTGTCTGTCTGTCTGTCTGTCTGTCTGTCTGTCTGTCTGTCTGTCTGTCTGTCTGTCTGTCTGTCTGTCTGTCTGTCTGTCTGTCTGTCTGTCTGTCTGTCTGTCTGTCTGTCTGTCTGTCTGTCTGTCTGTCTGTCTGTCTGTCTGTCTGTCTGTCTGTCTGTCTGTCTGTCTGTCTGTCTGTCTGTCTGTCTGTCTGTCTGTCTGTCTGTCTGTCTGTCTGTCTGTCTGTCTGTCTGTCTGTCTGTCTGTCTGTCTGTCTGTCTGTCTGTCTGTCTGTCTGTCTGTCTGTCTGTCTGTCTGTCTGTCTGTCTGTCTGTCTGTCTGTCTGTCTGTCTGTCTGTCTGTCTGTCTGTCTGTCTGTCTGTCTGTCTGTCTGTCTGTCTGTCTGTCTGTCTGTCTGTCTGTCTGTCTGTCTGTCTGTCTGTCTGTCTGTCTGTCTGTCTGTCTGTCTGTCTGTCTGTCTGTCTGTCTGTCTGTCTGTCTGTCTGTCTGTCTGTCTGTCTGTCTGTCTGTCTGTCTGTCTGTCTGTCTGTCTGTCTGTCTGTCTGTCTGTCTGTCTGTCTGTCTGTCTGTCTGTCTGTCTGTCTGTCTGTCTGTCTGTCTGTCTGTCTGTCTGTCTGTCTGTCTGTCTGTCTGTCTGTCTGTCTGTCTGTCTGTCTGTCTGTCTGTCTGTCTGTCTGTCTGTCTGTCTGTCTGTCTGTCTGTCTGTCTGTCTGTCTGTCTGTCTGTCTGTCTGTCTGTCTGTCTGTCTGTCTGTCTGTCTGTCTGTCTGTCTGTCTGTCTGTCTGTCTGTCTGTCTGTCTGTCTGTCTGTCTGTCTGTCTGTCTGTCTGTCTGTCTGTCTGTCTGTCTGTCTGTCTGTCTGTCTGTCTGTCTGTCTGTCTGTCTGTCTGTCTGTCTGTCTGTCTGTCTGTCTGTCTGTCTGTCTGTCTGTCTGTCTGTCTGTCTGTCTGTCTGTCTGTCTGTCTGTCTGTCTGTCTGTCTGTCTGTCTGTCTGTCTGTCTGTCTGTCTGTCTGTCTGTCTGTCTGTCTGTCTGTCTGTCTGTCTGTCTGTCTGTCTGTCTGTCTGTCTGTCTGTCTGTCTGTCTGTCTGTCTGTCTGTCTGTCTGTCTGTCTGTCTGTCTGTCTGTCTGTCTGTCTGTCTGTCTGTCTGTCTGTCTGTCTGTCTGTCTGTCTGTCTGTCTGTCTGTCTGTCTGTCTGTCTGTCTGTCTGTCTGTCTGTCTGTCTGTCTGTCTGTCTGTCTGTCTGTCTGTCTGTCTGTCTGTCTGTCTGTCTGTCTGTCTGTCTGTCTGTCTGTCTGTCTGTCTGTCTGTCTGTCTGTCTGTCTGTCTGTCTGTCTGTCTGTCTGTCTGTCTGTCTGTCTGTCTGTCTGTCTGTCTGTCTGTCTGTCTGTCTGTCTGTCTGTCTGTCTGTCTGTCTGTC
Organism: Drosophila suzukii; assembly: GCF_043229965.1. Lineage (NCBI taxonomy): Eukaryota > Metazoa > Arthropoda > Insecta > Diptera > Drosophilidae > Drosophila > Drosophila suzukii. Next base: position 2,532,644 of record NW_027255938.1, on the reverse strand, counting down.
TGTCTGTCTGTCTGTCTGTCTGTCTGTCTGTCTGTCTGTCTGTTTGTCAGACACTACCCATCAGAAAAGGGTCTTTTGAAGGGGGGACAAATGTTCTTTTATCCGACCTACCCAAAAACTTTCAAAAAATGCCTCCGTTCCCGTGCAGATCAATTCGTCCCTAACGATGAAATCCTTCGGCGGCGCGTGAATTGTTGGCTGGCTGACAAGCTATATGAGACTATAGGCTGTATTGTAAGTTTAGTTCATATGGCAACAGTCAAGAGTTCATTCTAGTGGTCGCGTTAGCTGTGATGTTGGTTTTCGATTGCCCAACACTGCGAACTTCGATGTGAGAATCCATCATGAAATTGAGCTGTGAACACGAATTAAGAAGTGCTCTGCCCGAGATGTATGTCCCTGAAGCATATCCAACCAAATCTTTTTCGGTTGCAAGAATATTTTATACGTATTATTCATATGATAATGCGTTGCCGCATATGTAGGAGCTAGTATTTATGGTACGGAAAATTTTGCAGAAGCAGCTGTTGGCACAGACTGTGATGTTTGCGGAAAGTTAGGTAGCGAATGAAGTCGCTGCTGGCAGCTTCGACAATGATTGATTGATGGTCACTGCGGGGTCATTTCTTAAAAATGTGTGCACTGGGTTAGTTCGTGATCGAACCTAAAACAAAGAACGCACGTCTACCCGACCTATATGAATTCCATTGCCGTTGAGGATCAAATTCGAGATGCAATGCGATTCCGCTTAAATGCAAACACTGGCAATGACGTTGAACACTTCGTCTTTTAAGTGGGTAATGTTTTTAAATCCTTTGAGTGCAGCCATTGCAGCGATTGTCTGATTGAGAGTGTGTACAAACTGTTGGAAATGCTCCGCTCACTATAGGACAGTGCACTGCAATGCGATGGATAATCTCGATCTGGCAGTGCCATTCTCACCGATGTGAGTGGCGAGAGATATCCTTCGACGAATATGGGGAATAGGAATGCACTGGAAACCTCAGGCAATGCCTACGACGACGAACGGTGAATAGGCAGGGCAAGTAACTGAGCTAGCGATAAGTCAAGCAAGAACGAAGAAATGCGAATAGGAACGGCTTAAGACTACCGTACAGTGACTAAGCTGTACGAGTTCTGTAGTTGCTGCGATTATAGCGACGTGTTTGCACGACTCCTGTTAATGTCAATGTTGGACCAAAGCAGACTCAGGTATGCATGCGTCAACACATGCTGAAATTTCTTAACGAAAAGTGAACATGACGAAATGCGTGAGTTTTCGATGGTATCCCAAATTAAACTGTCCATATTATTTTTCCATATTTCTATTTTCAAAAAGTTTCATGTACTTAGTTGTTTTATTTTTTGGGTCATTGAATAGTAATCAGAAATAGTGACATCACAATTAACATCACCCTTGACGAGAGTATAATGATTTCAGTCAGAAGTTTGCAAAGCAGTGAAGAAGACGTTTTCGACCCCTTAAAGTACGAGTATTTATATTCTGGATTAGCATCACTAGACAAGTCGCTCTATCCAGCAAATCAACTATTTACCCTTATACGCCACGAAGCCGCTAGGGGCGCTATTGCCTAGTTGGTGTACAAGCTTGGTGACGCTAGGCGGCGCTGGTTACCGGAAGATGGAGCTAGCTACAAGCAAACATATCTCCACCCCCTCGCACTCTCTTTAGCTGAGTAACGGGTATCTAAAAGTCAAGGTCGTCGACTATAGAGTTTGTCTCATGTTATTTCTATTAAGTAGTTACAAAATATTTTTATAATGTATATATAGATGTGTTAAAAACTCTCCCTTGAGCAGAAGGCAACAAATAATAATAAACAGACTCAGACTAGGACACACAATCTTAACCAATGCCCTCTACTTTGACACTTCTAAAAACAATTTGTGCCCATTGTGTAACAATGCGCGCATAAATATTGAACATATAATATGTTCTTGCCTCACCCTCTCCGCACAACGTTCTGAATCCTTCCACAACCTGGATCCAATCCTATATAAAGCTAACTCCACAAACGACAACTTCAACAACATCTTAAACTTTCTGATCAAAGCACAAATTATTAATAAAATATAACATATAAATAAATAAAAAAAAGTTAAAATACATTAAAAGAACAAAATAAAAAAATAATAAATATATATTAGAAATAAGCACACAAAAACCGTATAGAAAATAAGCTAGATTGAAATAAACCAAAGAAAATACAATTAAATGATATTAAGCCTGAAGAGCTGAAGGCCTATAGTTGCTATAGCTTATGCCCATTGCTAGCACTTAGGTTATAATTAATTGTTAGCATTAAATAAATAAAAAAAAATTTGCAAATTTTTTTTCGTTTTTGTACCCGTTACTTGTAGAGAAATAGGGTAAACTAGATTCGATAAACCAAAGAAAATACAATTAAATGATATTAAGCCTGAAGAGCTGAAGGCCTATAGTTGCTATAGCTTATGCCCATTGCTAGCACTTAGGTTATAATTAATTGTTAGCATTAAATAAATAAAAAAAAATTTGCAAATTTTTTTCCGTTTTTGTACCCGTTACTTGTAGAGAAATAGGGTAAACTAGATTCGATGGAAAGTATGTAACCGGTAGAAGGAAGCGAAACCGACTCCATAAGGTATATATGGTTGCTCAGGATCACTAGCCGAGTAGATCTAGCCATGTCCGTCTGTCTGTCTATTGAAGCGCTTGTCTAAAATTCTAGATGGTTTAGTAGCTCCATCTGTGGGTCCGATTAAACCCAGCGGTGGCGCCACCTGTGACAGGCCCAGAAAAGGGTTATAGGTAGCTGGTGGGTCTAGGAGAATAACAGCGGCAAATGTCAAGCGGCCCTAAAAATTCACCATGCCCCACGATCGAGGTTACCGGCGGGTCGGCAGCGGCGGATGCTGTCTTTTCCTTTTCGGCAGCGGCACCGTATAGACGCAGTTAACTCAAGTTAGATCGCGAGTGACCTAAAAGGGAAATTTTCCACTTGCTTAATTTTCGGTTGGATCGCGCCTAGACTGGTGAGTTTTTGATAGAAAAGGGAGTGTTTAGGAAATTGAGTTCAGCCGTAAAATTATTGTAGGCGGTCGGCTGTAGGCGATTCGGAAAGTCCCCGAGAAGGCGCTGGAGAAGGAAAGAAAAAGAAAACGGATGTGGATCTTGGTGCCAAACGCAAGCGGGAAAGTCGGCGGCCAAGCTGAAAAGTCGGCGGCAGCAGCGTGGGAAATCAAGGGTTAATTTTATATATACAATTTCGACCTAACCTGACCCAAAATTTTACCAGCTGCGTGTGACCCCATAACCCGAGGCGGTACAGGCCGTGTATTTGAGAAAGAAAAAGGAGAGGAGAGTTCCAATTTAGATACCCGCAGCGTTAGAAGTTACAAAATTCCCGACCTACGACAGCAAAATTTAAATTGAGCCTTAAAAGCAGCCGCTATCGCTTGCGTGGGTAAAGAGAGGCGGGGCCACGCATAAGCGGGAGCTTTCAGTCTCCTATACGGATCGAATCACGCCAGTCGCCTTCGTTGCGCTCCGTCGCGAAAAGAAGAATTTAGAAAAAAATCAATTTACGCGGAAATAGGCGTTTTTGAAAGCCTGTAGTTACTCCCCGCGAGTTAGTTGATGGCTAGAACATAAGTTAAGCAAATTAAATGTAAGCATAGTTTTTTTTGTGTCGCTGCTTGTGAATATGTGGGTGTAATAGTGTTTTGGGCAGCTAGCTAAGGAAGAAAGAAGAAAAAGGCGAGCATGCAGTGAATCCGTGATCGAAACTTCAGCCAGCCCCGAAAGTAATTTTTTTACATTTTTTTGCTGTGTCGGTTTGAGTGTCTCCTTTTTCCCCTCTTCTTTTTTTTTGCATTTTCTTTCCCCCTTCACAGTTCTCATAATCCCAAAGAAAGCGCTTTCGTCGATGGATTTGAAACAGTGGTGAGTCCAAATCTTCATCTATTTATTGCATAAAAGAAAGGGAGTAGGAAGGAAATGGAATAAATTGGAGGGTGAGACGTAAGAAGAAAAGATCAGAAGGGACGGCCGAATGAGCAAGGAATAGAAAGAATTTTACGACAACGTCTGAGCAAACCGGGAAAGCATGAGCTAAAGAAAGCTCGGTCGCGTGGATGCCAAGCTCTTCGTTCGCTTTGAGTTTAGTTTTATTTGCCAGTCGACGAAATTGTCTGTCTAATTTTCCATAAAATTTGAATTCGAAATGTCCATAAAGAAACCTTGATATTAGCAAGCACGGCAGAAAAAAAATCGTACTATTAATAATTTAGGCAAAGTCCACCAAGGATTTTGCGAAATCGCTTACTAGTTTTTGTCCCAAAGGTCTTTAATCTTGTAATTTTTAAATTGTCGTCTATTCGCATGAGATTTTATATCGTTTACCTTAAAATAAGTTATGTTTGTATTTTACTATAATTAAAATTTTTATAATGTGCTAAAAGGAATTAGTGTTGGCCACGGCTAGCGTTGACCTGCAATGAAGGAGTGCACTTGAAAAAAAGGGGTCGCTCAGGCTGTTAACCGCTGAGGGTAAGAGCGACCATTGGTAGGGTGGGCATGACCAAGACCTCCAGAACACCAAGGGAGGCGAGAAGGGCAGATGAGTCGGAAAGGGAGTATATAAGAAAGGTCCAGCATCATGAAGTGTCTGATATTCTCGATACCGGTCAGTTTGGTGATGCACGCGAATATCGGAGTTTTATTAGGAATAGGCATTCCGAGATGTCGGCAAGACCATCACACCCATAGCCGAAGAGCCAGAGCCGGAGAATAACTTATCGCGTGCGCAGGCATCTCGAGGTAACATCTGGCCTAAAGTTTTTATAAGTGTAGCGGTTCGTTACAGTTATAATTAATAAAAGAATAATTAATAGAACTATGATTGGCGCCCAACGTGGGGCAACATTTTTAATGTGACTTACACACACACATACATTCGTTTTGCTGCGAGTACTAATGACCAAGGGGTGGGCTGGCATATAGGTGTGTTTACATATATGTACTCAGCTAAGGTTGCTCCAGTCGTTAGGATATCAGTTTCGACTTTAAAGGTGTTCGGAAGCATAGGAAAACGGAAGATCATCATCAAGCCGACCACTGCCGACAGTTTTTTTAGCCGAAGCAAACCTGTTTGTGTATACTCTACACGTCGCAGCTCGAGGCGGTGCAAGTCAGACGCATAGGACATGCAAGTGGACTTGCATACGAAAAGCGGGACACTTGACCACGGATGACAGGCATCACTAAGGGCTCGCGAAGAAAAATTGCACAAGTTGCACATATCCATTTGTCAAATATTCGCATAGGAATTACTGAGTAAAAATGTTTTTATATAAACCCTCAGGCCACGGATAGAGACAAGAGGCATATGCCCGACATTTATCTCAGAGCGAACGTTGTTTGTTTTTGTTGTCGCTGATAAACGAGTCAAAGCTCTGGGTTTTTATTTTCCCTTTTTGTGCTGATCGAAACCTTTTGGTTGTATAAAAGTGCATTATTATTGCAAGCAATTACCTAAGCTTGCTGGCCAGACTGTTGATATTGAGATTTTGTTGAGTTATTTGAATTGATTTTATCTATTTATTTTTGTATACAATTTATAATTCTTATATTATTGATTATAATTTATCCAATCTACTAGTTATAATTCATCTAATTTATTAAACATTTGGAGTCCCATTTTAAAATTCAAGAGGTCCGTTAATTCGAGCTTGTGGAGATCAAAGAGCCCTCCGCGATCTGGTAGATGGAACGTGAATAAGTTTTTAAACAATTACCTTAATTTGATTTATTTTTGATTGTATTTATACGAAATCGGGTGTCAAACTCTTTTGTATATTTTTTTTGCGGGTTTCTGGTTGTCTGTTGTTACTCGTAGGCTGGATATATTCGAGTTGTTAAAACGAAAATGAGTTATTATTTTCCTACGCAGCAATGGACTCTGAGGCTTCAGGATCGCCCAAATGCGCGCTTTGCGACAGGCCGTTGTCAGCAGACCAAGTGGGACGGGCAAAATGCGGCCACGAATTCCACAAAGATTGTATTGACAATCTCATCAAGGCCAAGGGCAGCTGCCCTGGTTGCAAGCCCAAGGGAGAAGGTGTCAAGCCGAAAGCTCCAGCCAGTTCTAATGGGAAACAGCCAACTAGTGGCGCTGATGCTGAAGGGATCGCCAACATTGTTGCGCAGCAATTAAAGGCAATGCAGAATGACCTTTTGACTCAGCTAACCGAACGGATGGGGGCGATGATCCAAACAAATGTAGCTGCGCAGATGCAAGAGCCACTCAGGCCATCCGAAGTCAGCCATAATTTTAGAGTTTCGTCAGAGATAGGAGATATTGATATTCCAGACCGGCCCATCTCAGCCTTTTCAAGCTCTGACTTGGGGAGTCGTCCCGACAAGGTGGGGCAAATTATAAGCAGTTGGAAGTTGCGGTTTAATGGTGATCAGGACGGGTTAAGTGTAGATAAATTCTTATATCGCGTGGAGGCGCTAACACGCCAAACTCTTAACTCGCGATTTGACTTGCTCTGTGGGAATGCCAGTGTTCTCTTTGAGGGAAAAGCTCGCGAATATTATTGGCGATTCCACAAGGTCTCAGACAGCTCTAGGTGGGATTTGCTGACGGAAGCTTTACGCAAGCAGTTCCGAGATACGCGCACGGATGTGGATCTTAGGGAAACGATTCGAGACCGGAAGCAGAAAGAAAAAGAAAGCTTTGACGCTTTCTACGACGCCATTGTGCAGATCACCGACTGTCTGGAAGTACCGATGGCAGAAAAGGACCTGATTGAAACTCTTCGACGGAATTTACGACCGGAAATAAGGCATGAGTTGCTGAATGTTACCATCGATTCTGTTCAAAAGCTTCGCGATATTTGCCGTCGCAGGGAAGGTTTTCTGGAAGACGTGAAGCGTACCTATGGTTATCAGAAGCCAGTTCCCTTTCGGGAACAGGTGTCGGAGTTGGTGCAGGGGTATCTATCAGATGAAGCTTCGGAGTTTTCGGATCCTGACCAGGTAGTAGAGGTGGATGCTATAGGTCTCGTGTGCTGGAATTGTAGGCAAGAGGGACACCGCTATCATGACTGTAAGGAGAGGCGGAAAATATTCTGCTATGGATGCGGTATTCCAAACACCTACAGACATACCTGTCCGAAGTGTCAAAAAAACGCGGAGCTGAACTCACGTCCTCGACAACAGCCGTGTGTTCTTCGCAACAATCCAGCGAATTCCGTTGTCAATCAGCATTAAACGATTGTGGACCAAGGACATATACGCAATCCGCTATAAGAGCTTGGACAGACGGCCCTATGCAGAGGTTCGTTTGCTTGACAGAGTTGTAATAGGACTTTTGCATACGGGGGCATCCATAAGCGCTATAGGTCGAGTTCCGTTTAAGAGGGGTGCAAGTACAGTGAACACTGCTGATGGGCAAAGGCAAAATGTGATAGTACGTTTAAAAACACCAGTACAGTACGAAGGAAAAACACAGGATTTCGAGATGTATATAATTCCCTCGCTCAATCAAGACCTCTATTTGGGCATTGATTTTTGGTCCTCTTTTGAGCTATTGCCACCGGCTATGCGGGTTGAGGAATTGACTTGTGATTCTCACGTTCTAACTGATGGTCAAAGAATCCAGTTGCAAGCCGTGATTGACAAGTTCCCTTGCTTCGCGGCCTCTGGTCTAGGGAAAACAAGTCTTTTGTCGCATTCTATTGATGTGGGAGAGGCGAAACCCGTAAAGCAGAGACATTTTCCTGTTTCACCGGCGGTCGAGAAATTGTTATATGAAGAGGTAGACCGTATGCTCAAACTTGGGGTAATTGAGGAGTCCGATAGTCCTTGGTCTTCACCGGTCGTGCTGGTGCAGAAGCCAGGAAAGGTGCGTCTTTGTCTGGATAGCCGAAAAGTCAATGCAGTAACTAGAAAGGATGCATATCCTTTGCCGCAAATAGACGGAATTCTAAGTCGGCTACCCAAGGCGAACATGATTTCTAGCCTCGACCTTAAAGACGCCTATTGGCAAATCCCTTTAGAGCCTCAGTCACGCGACAAAACGGCATTCACCATACCTGGTAAACCGTTATATCAGTATAAAGTGATGCCATTTTGGCTCACGAATGCTTCGCAAACGATGACTAGGCTGATGGATAAGGTAATACCGGCTGAACTTAGGAACGAGGTCTTTCTTTATTTAGACGATTTGCTTATCGTCTCAGATAGTTTCAATAGTCACCTGAAGGTTTTGAGTTCGGTGGCAAGTTGCATTCGAGCAGCAGGTTTGACATTGAACGTAGAAAAGAGCAATTTTTGCATGAAAAGTGTCAAATATTTAGGACATATAGTAGGGGAAGGCGTAGTGCGTACAGACCCTGATAAAATTTCGGCCATGACGAATTTTCCAGTGCCAAAGACTTTGAAAGCTTTGAGGAGATTCCTTGGCATGGTCGGTTGGTACCGAAAATTTATAAGTAACTTTGCTGCAGTGTCAGCTCCCTTAACCGATCTACTAAAACCTAGACAAAAGTTTGTGATGAGCGTTGAGGGTGAGCGAGCATTTAATAAGTTAAAAGAAATGCTTTGCTCTGCACCCGTTCTGCGTAGTCCAGATTTTAGCAAGCCCTTTTATATCCACTGTGATGCTAGCAACACCGGAGTAGGGGGTGTCTTAGTTCAAAAATCTGAGAGTGGCGAAGAGTGTCCAATTGCCTTTGTATCGAAGAAGCTCAATAAGGCTCAAAGAAACTATTCGGTCACGGAACAAGAGTGTTTAGCGTATATTATTTGCATCAAGAGGTTTCGTGCCTATGTTGAGGGCCACGAATACACGGTGATTACCGATCACGCCTCGCTTAAATGGTTGATGACACAGACAGATTTGCATTATAGACTCGCAAGGTGGGCATTGAAACTTCAAAGTTTTAATTTTAAAATAGAGCATCGCAGTGGCAAGCTCAATGTTGTTCCTGATGCCTTATCGAGGGTCAACGAAGAATAAGTCGCTGCATTAGAGGCCAGCCACGGGTTGCTTGTAGATTTAGAACCTTCCCAGTTCAAAGATCCGGACTACAAAGAGCTGATCGAAAAGGTTAAAGCTAATGCCAGCAGTCTCCCTGATTTAAAATCAGCCAATGGTTTTGTGTTCCGGAGAACTGAACATACATCTGGGGAGCCGATCCACGATAATTTTTGTTGGAAGTTATGGGTTCCCTCGGGTTTGGTGCCTGTGGCAACTAAAAAAGCCGCATGATGACCCGTTAGCGTCGCATGGAAGCGTTCACAAAACATTGGAAAGGCTTAGGCGATACTATTATTGGCCAGGCTTGGTAAAAGATGTAAAAGAATATATAAGGTCATGTGATACTTGTAAAATGAATAAAGCCCCAAACCAAGCGTTGCGACCTCCAATGGGAAAGGCTTCGGAGTCAGCGAGGGCATTTCAAAAACTTTACATAGATTTCTTAGGACCTTACCCAAGATCCAGAAGTGGCAATATTGGGATCTTTATTGTGTTGCATCATTACAGCAAATTCGTTTTCTTAAAGGCAGTAAAGAGATTGTCCGCAGAGGTAGTTGTGAAGTACATGCAGCAGGAACTTTTTCATGTTTTTGGCGTTCCCGAGACGATTATGTCAGATAATGGATCGCAGTTTAAGTCTGAAGCATTTCAAAAATTCCTAAGAGAGTACAAGGTATCTCACACTTTGACGCCGGTTTACTCTCCTCAGTCAAATGCCTCGGAGCGGGTAAATCGCTACGTGATAGCCGCCATTCGATCCTACGTGCGGAGTGATCAGAAGGATTGGGATGAGCAGCTAAGTAGTATTTGCTGCGCCCTGAGATCAGCTGTTCACTCGAGCTTAGGGACGTCCCCATACTATATGGTGTTTGGACAGCATTTCATATCGTCTTGGGCCACATACAAACTGTTAAGAGCCCTCAATTTGCTGGAAGATAAAACGTTGGCGTTTTCTAGAGAAGACTCTCTTGAGCTGGTCCGCAGCAAAGCTCTAGAGGTAATGAAAAATCAGTTCGAGAAAAATGAGCGAAAATACAATTTAATGTCAAGGGAGGTGTTCTTCAACGAAGGTAAAGAAGTTTATTGTAGAAATTTCAAGCAAAGTAATTTCGCAGCTGGCTATAACGCAAAGTTGGAACCAGCCTTCGTAAAGTCACGGGTGAGGAAAAAGGTTGGTCAAGCTTGTTATGACCTCGAGGATCTACAGGGACGGTATGTGGGGCGCTTTCATGCTAAGGACATAAAGCAGTAGAGTCAGGATGACAAGCGTTCTTGGTATCATCCTTGGAGCGTCGACCCCCAAGTCTGATCTTGAGGGGGGGGGGGGGGGTATTTTTGAAACGCTTGTCTAAAATGCTAGATGGTTTAGTAGCTCCATCTGTGGGTCCGATTAAACCCAGCGGTGGCGCCACCTGTGACAGGCCCAGAAAAGGGTTATAGGTAGCTGGTGGGTCTAGGAGAATAACAGCGGCAAATGTCAAGCGGCCCTAAAAATTCACCATGCCCCACGATCGAGGTTACCGGCGGGTCGGCAGCGGCGGATGCTGTCTTTTCCTTTTCGGCAGCGGCACCGTATAGACGCAGTTAACTCAAGTTAGATCGCGAGTGACCTAAAAGGGAAATTTTCCACTTGCTTAATTTTCGGTTGGATCGCGCCTAGACTGGTGAGTTTTTGATAGAAAAGGGAGTGTTTAGGAAATTGAGTTCAGCCGTAAAATTATTGTAGGCGGTCGGCTGTAGGCGATTCGGAAAGTCCCGGAGAAGGCGCTGGAGAAGGAAAGAAAAAGAAAACGGATGTGGATCTTGGTGCCAAACGCAAGCGGGAAAGTCGGCTGCCAAGCTGAAAAGTCGGCGGCAGCAGCGTGGGAAATCAAGCGTTAATTTTATATATACAATTTCGACCTAACCTGACCAAAAATTTGACCAGCTGCGTGTGACCCCATAACCCGAGGCGGTACAGGCCGTGTATTTGAGAAAGAAAAAGGAGAGGAGAGTTCCAATTTAGATACCCGCAGCGTTAGAAGTTACAAAATTCCCGACCTACGACAGCAAAATTTAAATTGAGCCGTAAAAGCAGCCGCTATCGCTTGCGTGGGTAAAGAGAGGCGGGGCCACGCATAAGCGGGAGCTTTCAGTCTCCTATACGGATCGAATCATGCCAGTCGCCTTCGTTGCGCTCCGTCGCGAAAAGAAGAATTTAGAAAAAAATCAATTTACGCGGAAATAGACGTTTTTGAAAGCCTGTAGTTACTGCCCGCGAGTTAGTTGATGGCTAGAACATAAGTTAAGCAAATTAAATGTAAGCATAGTTTTTTTTGTGTCGCTGCTTGTGAATATGTGGGTGTAATAGTGTATTGGGCAGCTAGCTAAGGAAGAAAGAAGAAAAAGGCGAGCATGCAGTGAATCCGCGATCGAAACTTCAGCCAGCCCCGAAAGTAATTTTTTTACATTTTTTTGCTGTGTCGGTTTGAGTGTCTCCTTTTTCCCCTCTTCTTTTTTTTTGCATTTTCTTTCCCCCTTCACAGTTCTTATCATCCCGAAGAAAGCGCTTTCGTCGATGGATTTGAAACAGTGGTGAGTCCAAATCTTCATCTATTTATTGCATAAAAGAAAGGGAGTAGGAAGGAAATGGAATAAATTGGAGGGTGAGACGTAAGAAGAAAAGATCAGAAGGGACGGCCGAATGAGCAAGGAATAGAAAGAATTTTACGACAACGTCTGAGCGAACCGGGAAAGCATGAGCTAAAGAAAGCTCGATCGCGTGGATCCCAAGCTCTTCGTTTGCTTTGAGTTTAGTTTTATTTGCCAGTCGACGAAATTGTCTGTCTAATTTTCCATAAAATTTAAATTCGAAATGTCCATAAAGAAACCTTGATATTAGCAAGCACGGCAGAAAAAAATGCACAGAATCAAAAGCCTTACTGTGGTCAAGGAGCGTCAAAAACGTTACGCAGTTACTGTCCGGTTTTTGTCTACAATATTAGTGATTGCAGTAATACAACTCCTTCTCTTACGGAATCCAGATTGTTTTTTATCAAGAAGAGAATTATTAGCTAAGTATAGTTGAATCTTTGAGCACAAGGTTTTCCAAGACTTTAGACTTTTTTAGAAAAGGTAATATTGAAATAGGTCTATAGTCATTGTTTAGCTTAGGAATTGGGAAAATTTTGGCGTTTTTCCATATTGTCGGAAATGAAGACTAATAGCCGTGTTAAAAATATATGTAATATGGGACAACATCAAGGGGAGCAAAATCTTAACAAATTTGGGATTCATATTATCGAGACCTACAGCATCGGACTTGACATGCAGAATACTAGCTAGGACATCACTTTGGTTTATACATATAAAGCTAAAACTAGTATCACAGAGGGGTTGAGTATTCAGGTACGGATTGCATGATGCTTTAGGTACATCTATTTCCAAAAACTTTTTGATTATTGATTTGACATCCACCTCAGACTCTGTCTGTTGCTTTCATTTTCCAATACCTAACCGTTTTAGTTTGTTCCATCTGTTTTTTGAGTTAACACAGTGATTAAATTATATGTTATAATGCTCTTTCTTTGCTGATTTTATCATTTCGCTGACTGGTTAGGTTTTTAATTTCACTACTGAACCACGGATTTTGTATTGGCTTTCACCTTGGTCCTTAGGGGCACAAACTTGTTGATCAAATACTGGACATCGTTGGTTAAAACCTGTAATTGACAATTTACGTGACGAAGATGGTAAATACATGACCAGTCACAACACAAAAATTCAGTTTTTAATTAATTATAGTTTATATTTTTGTAATCTCTATACGTAAAAGAATTGATTTTGCTGTCAAAGCTCAAGTCGTATGTTAAAAATATTAAGTCATGTCCAGAGAAGGCTGGTACTGAAACCTGGTCATAATGTAAGATTTTTCTAGGGTCATTGATTAGAAATAAGTCAAGTAATGTATCACAGTGGCTGCTATAGTGCGTGGGAATCGTTTCGTTTACGGAAAACAAACCTAGGGATTTAAAGTTATCTACGAGATGGCTTTCTGACAATAGGTTGCTGTTAAAATCACCTGCCAACATGATGTCGGTGTACTCCAACGAAATGTCTGAAACAACATTAAGTAATGACCTGTAGTCAATTGTCCGATTCGGTCTATATATGCAACCTAGAAGGGTTCTTCCATGGGATTTATTGGGAAGTTCTAATAGAATGTATTCAATAGTACTGTCACTTGGCTGTTTAAGTACCACTTTACACTTCAGTTTCACATTCACGTATATAGCAACACCTCCTGCATGACCAGTACGGTCGGAGCGATAAACAGTAAAGCCTTCACAAATAATAGACGAATCACATAGATCATTTACAAACCACGTCTCAGACACACATATCACATCGACATTAGACTGAGTGAAACGGAATCTAAACTCATCAATCTTCTTTAGCAAACTTTGTGCATTTAAGTGAACGATTTTGAGACCATTTTTACTCATTACTTTACTACTAATAGTTTTTATCATGGCACTAGCTATGGAACAAACTTCCTCATCCTGCATTGTTGTTATCAATGATTATTAGGGGCGAAATCTCAATATTCAATGCGTATCTCATAAATTTTTTAAAGTAAACTAGTTTTAAACCTATCTTAATTAAGAGGATACGATTTATACGCTTAAAAGCGAAAGCAATCAGCTTCAGGTCCAGCCGAAGCGTTAGTGAGAGATGTAGAAAGTGGATTAGGTGAATGATTAATGGACGAAAGTTCCTCCATACTGTTAATGCATCAGACACCATCTTTTCGAGTGCAGCGTACGTGCACAAGGCCGCGTCGTGTAAAGACAGCCGTAAGGATTTTATGTTTTTTCATACGCATAGGCTCTTTAAAGATGAGATAATGCTCCTTAAACAATTGCTCATTAATATAAATAAACGCTTCCGAATTGAAACCCAGAAACTGCAAGCTAAGTTGTTTCTTGTGCTCGCGCCTGTACATTCCGACTTGACTAAGCAGCTTGATCTTTTCGCGTGGGTTTACCATTTTAATAAATATTACTGGATCCACATGTGTTTGTTGTGATTTCCTTGCTCGGAAGATATCGCAGACTTTTGGTGGAGTCAGCTGGAGATTAAAGCATAGCTTGTGATAGAGCGCTCTGAGATCTTCACCTTCGACATGGGGAACTCCATGAAGCCTCAGATCACACGAGCTAGTCTCCTTGCATTGCGTTGCCAGCCTGGCCTCCAGTGCACCCAACCTTTCACCTGCTGCTTGTAGATTTTCTACCTCCCGGTTCGGCGTCACAACCCGCTCACCCATTTGGTCCCTCATGGAGCGAAGATCGGCAACCTCGCGCTCCAACGTCACGACACGAGCATCCATTTGCTTTACTTCCCCGGCGATTTTGTCCAGGCGATCCATAAGGCTTCTGAGCATTCGCTGTTCAGCTTCCCGAACGGCCGACTCAATTTTCTAGGTTTGTTCCTCGAAGCGAGTCTTTAGGAGCTCCAGACGCTGAGGCGAATTTACATCCGAGATGCGTTCGCTGGCAGTTCCAGCATTGTTGCGGGTACGTTTAGTGGGTGGAGCAGAAGAACCCATGACTTTTTTGAGTGTATTTATTGTTTGATTTGATTAAAGTTAGGTGTATTTGTCGATTGTGTTTGTATTGTATCTTTCGGATTTAATCTTTAAGTTTAAGTTGTAGCTTAGCTTACAACCACGCACTGCTTTACCGACAAACTGCCTTATCGACAATAGTGAATAGATGCCTTATCGGCGATAGCGTAGCTGATGGGGCAACCTTTTTCTCTCTTGCACTCCGAAGATGCCGCCGCACCGATTGTCTCTCACTGAAGGTGCACGCACAACCGCACTTGTTGTTCAGCAAGAATTTATTTTCTGATTTATAGAGTCAACTTTGTTTATTAGCACTATGTTGTGTTGTTCGCGGATAGAGCTGGTGGTATATTAGGTGGTTAAAGACATTCTTCAATTTTATAAATGTTATTCTCCGTGGAATATCGTTTATTTTATAGAGCGTTCAATAAAGCGAATGCACACGGGACAGTTTCGTTTTTTTTTTTATTAAATTCCACTTACTATAATTTGCCGGTCTTACATCCAGTTTTTCAAACCCTATTTCGACTAACTTTCTGTATTATACTCGTATATTGTCTAAGTCCTAAAGTAATTAATCCGACGCAACGGCATTGAATGTAAGTATTTCAATTCCGTTATTTGTGGCCGACAATATTCCAGATTCCCTTGCCCACAATTGTACACTTGAAACAATTCCAGTAGATATTTTAGTGCCATTATTCAACTAAAATATTTCTAAAGTATATTTTCAATTCCAATTGTGTGTAAATATATCTCAGCCACAGGAATCAATTCCCGATCACAACATTTTTCCTTAAGTTTTGCACTCTTTATTATAATCGGCACTCGTAGAGAAAAAGGGTATACTAGATTCGTCGGAAAGTATGTAACAGGCAGAAGGAAGCGTTTCCGACCCCATAAAGTATATATATTCTTGATCACGTACACTAGCCGAGTCGATCTAGCCAGGTCCGTCTGTCCTTCTGTCTGTCCGTCCGGATGAACGCTGAGATCTCGGAAACTATAAGAGCTAGGCTATTGAAATTTGGCGTGCAGATTCCTGAGCTTCTTACGCAGCGCAAGTTTGTTTCAGTAGAGTGCCACGCCCACTCTAACGCCCACAGTTTTGGTGCTAGAACAAAAATTTTAACTGAAATGTATTGTTGTCATCAATACCTATCGATTGACCCAAAAAAGTTTCCCACGCCCACTTTAACGCCCACAAACCGCCCAAACCTGTGACGGCCACAATTTTCATGCTAGATAAACAATTTTAACTGAAATGTATTGGTCTCGTCAATATCTATCGATTGATCTAAAAAACATTTGCCACGCCCACTCTAACGCCCATAACGCTTCAATCTGTCTACCGCCGGTAGGTGGCGCTCGCTTTGCTGCTTGCATATCTCGATTTCCCTTTGGTCCTTTTAGCTGAGTAACGGGTATCTGATAGTCGAGGTACTCGACTATAGCGTTCTTCCTCGTTTTTTACTGAGTTCCAGCTGCGTGTGTATATTTAAATAAATATTCTAATGCAGCCCGCTCTAACTACTCTTTCTAATACAGTCAACTCCAACTACTTTTCTCGAGCTACAAGTACGACTAAATTATTTCTAAAATTTAAAAGAAAGTTACAAGTACGGCTAATTTATTTCTAAAATTAAAAAGAAAGTTACAATATCCCCAAACTTACTTCAGCAAATCCTTTGCAATTTAGTTGTGCAGGTGACAAACAAGCGCACCGACAAACAAACATAAGGGAAGTCTTTACAATTCCACCAACGTTATTCCGCTATTCGCATTATAAATATTCATTGGCTCTGCCTATCCGATAGTGTGACCGTATATATTTACAATCTTGATTTACAATCTTGTTCCAGCCCGTGTCCTTACTCCTGAAATAAAATTCTAAATTATTTTACGTCATGGCAACATCAGTAAAATCCGCTTTAACCCGATTTATGGCCATAGCTGACTGTCTGATCCACTTTACGGCCACTGTGAACGCTCCAGGTGTTTCTACCCCATCGTTATCCGCCTGTAAAATCCGTCGCGATCACTTCAATTTCTTGTGGCAAACAGTAAAGGCAGCATACGACATATGCTCCGACTGCATTGTGGCTGCATGCGAGAGCAACGCAGACACGAAATCCATACTAAAATCTAAGTATTACCAAACGTACTCCACTTATAAAATGTTTGCCGCGCAACTCATGGAACAAATCCAAAAAGGCTCCTCCCAAATACCTCAAGCTCCAGTAACTCCGTCCCAAAATTTCACGTCATGGCTGTCCGCTCCCTCCTATCGACACAGAGGTTTTCTCTGGCGACTATCTTCGCTGGCCGACTTTCCGGGACCTTTTCACGGCAATATAAATAGACAATCCGAGTCTAACGCGCGTTGAAAAATAATTCCACTTAAATTCAAAAACAAGTGGCGAAGCTCATTCCATAGTTTCGAGATTCCCACTCACCAACGATGGTGTTCGTACCCAAAGGTGCTCAACATGACCACACCCAACAAATCAAGCAGCAGCCAAGTTGGGAACAGTACCAGGCGCTCAGTAGCACCCACTGCATATGAGAATTGCTGATCAGCATGTTATATGTCTCACTAACTCACCGTCTCACCAACTCAACGGCACACTGACCCGCCAATGCAGTCAGCACATTTTGCAGTGTCAGCCAACTACGCAAAGCCAACTACGCAAACTGCTACCATAATCATAATTCCCTGATCTACTTTAGAATATAGCTTACTTCACTAATCACTGCACTTAACTTCCGTGTTCCAAGTAGTATATAAACATGTTCCAAATAAAGAATAAAACAGTTATCAACACACCTCATAACTCCGCGGTTCTACTTCCTACATCTGGGAATAGGGCTCGTAATACACTGTCTCAACTAGCAGATAACCACGTCAGCTCTACCTCAGCGCAGTTCCGCATCGCCTGTGCTCCGGCATCGCAGTAACCTTCGTTACCATTGCCGCGACGCGATCGTCCTGTCAGCAAAGCGTCCCCGTGCCAGCGACAAGTGCTCATTACCCCCTTGTCCCACGTTGTGACCCGGAAGTGTCTACTTCGGTTAGGCACAAGAATTGGTGACCACGACGTGATCCTTTAACAACAAAGGATCATACTCAAGCAATGCCCCTTCCCACTAAAGGACTCACAGCTTTATCCAGCTTCACAGGATACGCTTCTTCTTCCAGCGTCACAGGAACTTCAGCTTAATCCAGCTTCACAGGATACGCTTCTTCTTCCAGCGTCACAGGAACTTCATCTTCATCCAGTTTCACAGGATACGCTTTTTCTTCCAGCGTCACAGGAACTTCAGCTTAATCCAGCTTCACAGGATACGCTTCTTCTTCCAGCTTAACAGGAACTTCAGCTTCATCCAGCTTCACAGGATTCGCTTCTTCTTCCAGCGTCACAGGAACTTCAGCTTCATCCAGCCTTACAGGATTCGCTTCTTCTTCCAGCGTCACAGGAACTTCAGCTTAATCCAGCTTCACAGGATACGCTTCTTCTTCCAGCGTCACAGGAACTTCAGCTTAATCCAGCTTCACAGGATTCGCTTCTTCTTCCAGCGTCACAGGAACTTTAGCTTAATCCAGCTACACAGGATTCGCTTTTTCTTCCAGCGTCACAGGAACGTCAGCTTCATCCAGCTTCACAGGATACTCAGCTTCATCCAGCTTTACAAGATTCTTTGTTTCCAAGACACACAATATGTCTACTTCATTCATTGAGGAAACAAGTCACACAAGAATCGATTTACTAGACACCCAAAACGAGCTGCAAGGAAAAATCCAACAGCTCATTAAGAATTATGGCAAGGATTCTGCCGACCGATGCCACCGAGACGGCTATTATTCCGGTAAGCTAAATCAAGATCACATCAAGAGATCAAGTCAAAGGAGATTCCGCAATTGACACGGTGATCCGACAGTTGCAGAGAAGATGCAACGAACTGGAGTCATCATTAACATTAGCCTCGATCGCCCCAACCGTCACCTGAGCCCTGCAAAGGCACCTGGATCTCCATTGGGCGTTACTGAGGCAAGCCCACGACGAATTGGACAGCACACCTGGGTCCGCAGCCCTGGCAGAAGCAGAGCTAGCTCAATTCCAGACATTATACGAGGAATACGAAATGAACCTGCTTCGAGAAAACGACTCGCCAATGAGCCTAAACTTGGCACTTCCGCCAATAAGCATTCCGGAGTTCAACGGCGAGTATCTAGACTGGCCACGGTTCCATGATCTCTTTGTGGAATTGGTACATAACAAACCATATTCGGCCAGTCAAAAACTACATATTCTACAGAGTTCGCTTCGTGGTGAAGCGAGGAACGTCTTGACAGACACAGCCTTCTCACAGGGTGGCTATGACGACACCTGGTTGCGCCATAGCAAAAATTATTGACCATAGGCCTATAGACGGCTCCTCGCGTCAACTAAAGGCCTTACATGACACTATAAAAAACTCAATTAGTACTCTTAAAAACCTCGATATCAGCACAAAATCCTGGGATCCAATCCTGTGTTTTCTTATCAGAAGAAAACTAGACCAGCAGTCTATAGCTGCTCTAGAAAATTCAGCGGATGCACCAACGGAAATTCCAACGTTATGGAGTGTACTGACGTTTATTGAGCGGCGCGCTTGCATGCTGGAGACGATAAGCGCTCAACCTACAGCAACACTCCGCCATCAGTCAGTTCACAACGAAGAGAGCTGTAAGATTTGTCACCTAGGACAACATAATCTTAGAGCATGTAGTCGTTTCCAGCAAATGGACCCCAAAGCACGGCGTCAAGCCATTATTCAGTAGGAGCATGCACAAATTGTTTGTCTACAGCTCATAAGGTTGAAAACTGTGGATCACCGTCCACTTGTCGAGTCTGCCAGCAACGGCATCATTCACTGTTACACCAAGGACCGACTAGCAATCCAGTGGCCGGCGCAGTAACCATTGCAGGCTACGACAACGTAGGAGGATATACTCTGCTCGCGACCGCCAAGGTCTCACTACAAGGGCCAAACGGTCAATTACAAACATGTCGCGCTGTAATAGATGGTGGATCACAGGTGAATCTTATCTCAAGGAGAATGGCAGATCTGCTATCTCTTAAGGAAAGGTCACCGATTAAAATATCTGGAATTGGAAGAATGATATCAACAGCAATTAGATCAACACTAAAGCTCTCATCATGTACATCAGGGTTTGAAAAACTATTAGAGGTATTTATTATGCCCACAGTCATTACAGACCAACCGTCAGTACCGATTACAACCGATCTTAATAATCCCGAGGGACTGCCGTTAGCAGATCCTGACTTTCGGCAACCAGGACCCATTGACCTAACTTTAGGGGTTGAAGTATTTTCTCGTGTAATTACCGGTGAACGTCTTGTACTAGGACCTAATAAACCTTTGGCCAAGGCACAAGCCTTGGTTATGTAATCACAGGTTATATCAATAAAGAAACCTCATCTGATACGGAAATCAACCCTAATCTAATAGAAAACAGAGATGATCTTGCAGGACCGAATGCTGCTTATGCGCCAAGGAAAGGATTCAGTTAACGAACTTAGCATTGATGGATCATAAAATTAGGGAACCTGAAGTTAGATGTAGCCAATCAAGAACCAGCGACACTGACTCGTCCGATCGAGGATCAACCGCTATACATAATAGTTAATTGCAGCACTTTATACTACAAAAGAAAAACCAACTGATACACAACCGACTTCCCATCAACTTAAAACAAATAAGAAGCCTGACTTTTGTTCAACATTTCTAAATTTAACCAAGAAATACCTAAGTGTTGTTGCAGAAAGTCCACATACCACAGACGTGCCAAATAATAAAGTTCTACGAGGGCACAATTTCAGTCCCCACGGTAATGTAAATTTTATCGCAACGGGGAGTGTTAAGCAACAAGAAGGTATGAGTGACCTGAATCACAAACATGAGCCGCCGCACTTGAAAGAAGGATCCTCCTCGGTCAATGATTTGTTAGGTGTTTCCTATACAATTCGGCCAAGGGCTGACCGACATCACGACTTAATTGAGGGTACCCCTGAATGTGGGGGAGAATGTTCGCACCCAAAGGTGCTCAATATGACCACACCCAACAAATCAAGCAGTAGCCAAGATGGGAACAGTACCAGTCGCTCAGTAGCACCCACTGCATATAAGAATTGCCGATCAGCATATTATATGTCTCACTAACTCACCGTCTCACCGACTCAACGGCACACTGACCCGCCAATGCAGTCAGCACATTTTGCAGTGTCAGCCAACTACGCAAAGCCAACTACGCAAACTGCTACCATAATCATAATTCCCTGACCTACTTTAGAATATAGCTCACTTCGCTAATCATTACACTAAACTTCCGTGTTCCAAGTAGTATATAAACATGTTCCAAATGAAGAATAAAACTGATATCAACGCATCTCATAACTCCGCGGTTCTACTTCCTACCTCAGGGTACAGGGCTCGTAATACACTATCTCCACAAGCAGATAACCTACGTTAGCTCAACCTCAGCGCAGTTCCGCATCGCCTGTGGTCCGGCATCACAGTAATCTTCGTTACCATTGCCGCGACGCGATCGGCCTGCCAGCAAAGCGTCCCCGTGCCAGCGACAAGTGCTCATTACCCCCTTGTCCCGCGGTGTGACCCGGAAGTGTCTACTTCGGTTAGGCACAAACAGATGGCTTACGCTCAGCCTGGAAAAACCTAACTGAGCGTTTCGGAAATAAGAGATTGCAGGTGAACAGTCATCTGAAAACACTTTTCAAAGTGCAATCCATAGCGCACTTTTAATAACGCACTTTTCAAGGTTGCTTAACATTTTTAAAATTTTCTGGTGTTATTATTGAGAACTGTGACCCTATCCTGGTTTATATGTGCTCGACAAAACTACCAAAGCTCTTCTCTTATTCTGGGTGCAATCTATCCAAAATATAGCGAAATTCCTACGTGGCTTGAGCTTGATTCCTATTTGACGGAGCGCCATCGAACTCTTGAGGCCGTCGATAGCTTCCGATCTGCCAATCCATCCACGACCAGTTCAAAGACACAAATCGAGTGGCACAATTTCCAAAAATAAATTTCTTCAACACAAGGTTAGTTCCGATACCCAAAGGCTGCGATCTGTGTCCGAAGAAGGACCACCCCGTGCGTATATGTCAACGCTTCCTACAGATGACGGTAGACGATCGCTTAGCCTGTATCCAAAGGAAGCAGTTGTGCTCCACACATTGCTGCATCGAAACAGCGGTCCTACTACTCCGCCGATTGGGGTGAATGTTTACGTCAAAAGGGCTTTTAATTTCAGGAGGCAGTGTCGAGTGGCAGTTTTATCCAGATGACTCCATCTCTCCCCTAAGTCTCCGCTCCGCTCTAGAGCGCTTAAGTTAAGTAAGGCTTAACTAGTTTTTATTTCCAAGTGTGAACAGCGCCTAAAATAGTATATACCAAACCTTCGATATTAGTGTAGAATAAGTCCCTTTTTATAATGTTACCAGACTCTAAAAATGTAAAGTAGTCGAGACAGAGTCGTACTCAAGAGCAGAACGTGCGCAGAACACTTATAGTTATAATTTCTATATGTAACCTTATATCCAACACAACTATCCTAAAATAAACCTACACCTACACTTCAGAAGTGGGATCAGTGTGGTTGGATATGTGTGAAGCGGAGGAGTTGTGCCAAGAACTCTAAGAAAAGCAGCAGGAATCGTCGGCGTGGAAGGTTTGCAATGGGATGTGTTCCCAGGTCTATGTGACAGCTAAAATTGCAAATTACGGATGTCTTCCAGTTCTACGTGGCAGGCGGATTCAAGCAAAGCAGATCGGGAATCTTAGTGAACCCGTGGAGTCAAGCATATCAGTTAGATCAGGATTCTTAGCAGCAGAAGTCTCAAGAGAAGCCAAAGCACATACACACAAAGCGGTTGTGAGTATTGGTGAATTTTACAAGTTTATGCAAGTCAGAATTTTCTAGAAGCCGGAGCACATACATGCATACAAGGAGTTTGTGTGTATTGGTCAAGGGAGAAAGCAGATGCAGAACTTTGTGAGGTACATATAGTTGTCTCGCTCGCAAAGAGAACTGCCAACCTAGTCGCTAAAACAACATTAAAATGCCGAAAATAGCAGATATTAAAGGCGACGTGTTAAGATTCCTGCTGAGATCTAGAAACGTGTCAGTTTCGGGCACCAGAGCCGAATTGGTTCAAAGATTAATAGCGTTTGAACAATCGGAGGACGTAGAACTGCCAGCAGCAGTGGGTATCAACATGCAGCAAGAAGAAGCGATGTCAGCACAGTCAGCGGCAATTTCACAATTGCAAAACGAGATGAAGGAACTAAAGGACATGTTAGCTCAATTAGCTACCGTTCAAATGGGAAACGCAGCACCAGCACATGCAGGAAGTCAGCAACAGCACCAAATAATCGATTTGGATATCAACGAGATTAACAACGAGAGCATTCCTGTACAGGCTACGAACAACGTGAGGCAAGCTTCAGTCAAGGAAATTGCCAACACCTTGCCAGAATTTGATCCCAACGACGACAACGCCATTTCAGTCAATCAGTTCATCGATCGTGTCAACAAAGTGGTTGATGCCTACCAGTGGGACGAGAAGTTCCTGTTACTCGCCATTTATACAAAGCTTAAAGGTCCAGCCAAGATGTGGCTTGATTCATCACCCATTCTACACACTACGTGGAAAAACTTCGCCGAAGCTATAAAGGACGAGTTCGGCGCTAATCCAGACGAAGCAGAAGTGCATTTCAACATGGCCAATGCAACCAGGCGACCAAAGGAGACGCTAAAGGAGTACTGTTTCAGGATGTCAGCCCTTGGGGTGCGCTACAAGCTCAGCGAGGCAGCGATCATCAGATATGTTCGCTCAGGTCTACAGCATCAAGAATTGCAGAACAGTATTGCAGCAATACATTTCGCCACAATGAAACAGCTTCGTGATGCAGCCGAATCGTATTTCGTTAATCGATGTCGGCCAAATACGAGCAAGAAAGAGTATTCACCGAAAGCCAGCAACTTCGAGCAGAAACCAGACAGCGATGTTAAACCACCAAGGACAAAAGAATCCGTTATATGCTACAACTGCGGAGAAAAAGGACACTTTGCCAATTCGTGTCCAAAGAAGAAGAGAAAGTCACGCTGTACCAAATGCAACAAGTTCCACGAGCCAACTGGAAGTTGCCAAGCCACCAATGTCATGCGTTTAGGAGCCGCAAATCAGGACAAACTTTTCACGAGGAAAATCTGCGTACACTCGCACGATTACAGCGCCTTCATCGACACGGGTAGTCAAGCCAGTCTCATCCGACAATCGGTTGCCGAGCAAATAAACGCCGAGCGCCACAAGTGCCCTATGAAGATTAGAGGCATTTGCGGAGGTTCATGTATCCTCACAGAAGCGCTGACTGTGGATATGGATATCGATGGGAAGACGATTACAGCGAAAGTGTAAATAGCAGACAACGATATATTGCAGGAGGACTTTCTGTTGGGACAGGACGTCATCATCTCTGCTCATCTCGAGCTCAACTTTGAGTCAGGCGATTCTAAAATCAAACGAGCAGTCCATCAGCCGACAACCCCTGTAAGCACCAATATCGGGAAGCTGCTAGAAAATTTTGAGAACGACAAAGAAAGTAAGCAGATGCGCAGCTTACTGGAGAACTTCGCCGATGTTTTCTCGACAGGGTTGGAAGGCATAGGAAAAACAAGCGTGGTCAAAGCAGACATCACCGTCGAAAGCAATCAGGTAGTAGCACAAGCCCAAACCGAGTATCCGAGCCAAAGAAAGAAATCGTAAGTAGCATGGTCGACGAGCTGCTAAAGCAGGACATCATCACGTTGTCAACATCAGAGTACGCCAGCCCGGTGGTGCTCATCAAGAAGCCGAATGGTAGCGATCGAATGTGCGTCGATTACCGCCGCCTAAACAAGCTGATCAAGAAGAAGAATTTTCCAGGTTTAAGTACTTCTCATCCCTAGACCTCAACAGTGGATACTATCAGATAGAGATAGTCCCAGAGAGCCGAAAGTTTACTGCCTTCATCACCACAGATGGATTATACGAATTCAAGCGACTTCCGCTCGGATTGAAGAACGCACCTGCTGTTTTTAATCGACTCATGGCAGAGTTACAAAAGAGAGTGCAGAAAGGCGACATGATACACTACATGGACGACATCCTTATTGGCAGTCAAACATTTGATGAGATGTACGAGAAGCTTGAGAGGATCCTAAAAGTTTTAAAGGAGTGCGGATTAACGCTAAACCTGGACAAATGTGAGTTATATAAGCAGTCAATAACATTCCTTGGTCACCAGATACACGCAGAAGTGAGCAGTCCTGGAGAAATTAAGACGAACGCCATCAGAATGTTCCCGAAACCAGCCAATGTTACCGATGTGAGAAAGTTTTTGGGTCTCACTGGTTATTTCCGAAAATTCGTTGCTGGATATGCCATCATTTCAGCGCCATTAAGAATCCTATTGCGCAAGGATATGCCGTTTTCGTGGAAAGCGCCACAAGAAGAAGCCTTCGACGAATTAAAAAAATGTCTAATATCAAATCCAGTTGTCACCAGCTATCGTCTAGACGCAGAACATGAACTACATACCGATGCCAGCGCCGTTGGTTTAGCCGGAGTTTTGCTACAACGTGAGGAGGACCAGCTGAAACCAATCGCTTATTATAGCCGAGCTACTTCTAAGCCGGAGATTTTTCATTTTGTCAATGTTGTTGCCTTCCAATGACATCGATAAGCGTTGGGATGACAATATCCGATCAATCCAGTGGAGCATTAATACCATGGTAAATAGTACTACTAAATGCTCTCCCTTTCAGCTCCTGTATGGGTATGAACCGCGAGATATCCTGAAGAACGCGATAACCAACATCATTCAAAGCCAAGACCAAAAGATGCTAACCGATGCGGAACTAGATCAATTTAGAGCAGATGCTGCGAGAACTGTCAACGATCACCGAGCTGCCGCCAAGAAACGCTACGATGCCAAACATGCGAAGCCAACTGTTTACAGCCTTGGAGACCTTGTGCTGGTCGAGAATGAGCCATTCAGCACGGGCACATCACGCAAATTGGAGCCGCGCTACAAAGGACCTTTTATAATCACCAAGGTCCTGCCGAACGACAGATATCTTGTAGAAGATATCCCTCACGCACAACGAAAGCAGAGACACTACAAGTCGGTGTATTCGTCCGACAAGATGAAGCGCTGGTGTGAGCTGCCACCGGAGGAGCCCGATGAAGATGACGACTTTGAAGATGATCCACCCCATGAATCCTGCGAGGACGCAGAGATTTGTCAGGAGAGGCCGACTGTGAACAGCGCCTAATATAGTATATACCAAACCTTCGATATTAGTGTAGAATAAGTCCCTTTTTATAATGTTACCAGACTCTGAAAATGTAAGGTAGTCGAGACAGAGATAGACTCCAGCAGAACGTGCGCAGAACACTTATAGTTATAATTTCTATATGTAACCTTATATCCAACACAACTATCCTAAATAAAACCTACACCACTCGAAAAGCTACCCTTCTCACAACTGAATCCGTAAGTGTTAAATTCCAATGAGAACCGTTCTCCAGCAAACCCATTAGTTGGCATGCTTCTCGATATGTTTTGCATTGGTGGCCATTCACAGTTTGCAAATGCGCAAATGTTTTTGGTCCACGTACATTTACCAACATCAGTCGCAAATAAAAAGATTCATCATCTCTAGGATGAACAGTACGCATGCGACCTAGTGCATCAGTGGAAAACACCTGTGGCCAATCTGGAACTGGGGTTCCTTGTTTGCGACGTTGGAATTTATTTGTTGATTGATTCCAAGTGTAATACTTGGGCATTTCAACGTACATCAGCGTCGCTGCGAATGGATCTGCTTCACACATTGCAAAGAAGCTAGTCAATGTTGTCGATATTGGTCTCTCAGCTCGTCGCACCGGCGCCATTTACTTAAAATCTTGGCTTGTAGTTCATGCTATTTATCAGAGATGACGCTGTATGTAAAAAAGATTTTCCCTAATTTTTCCTGAACTTTCTTTGCTATAACCCTCACGGATCCCAAAACCTTTCCAACGAATGCAAAACTGTGATAATCGGTTCGTGCGCTCTGACTGAAGAGAAATCTAAAGAAGTGCAGGCGATTTCTATAATATTCTCTAAGCATTACTCGGAAACTGTAAAAATCTAATGCTGAGACTGTTTTCTTAACGGATTTTTTGAAACAAGGACAATTTTAGGAATATCTATAGTAAAGCCATCTTTCCCTTGGCAAAACAATAATGGATATTGTAAAGCATCATAAAATCTATGAAGTTCACGGATTCTTCCTAACTGATTGTTATAACCCTCAATAGTAATGTCTCTTTTGTTAAATTCTTGGTCAACTAATATAATATATAATAATAATAATAATAAGAATAATATAATCATTTGCTTGGGGTGCGTTATATCGACCTTTATGAGAGCCAACAGGCCTTTTATCGGCTTGGATGACAATTTTATAATGACTAAAAATCATTGAAACTCTGTTAGGAGCGGTTTAAAAATCCCTTACATATGAATTATTTTCATGCAGCATCAACTGTCGTTAAGTAACTCATTTTTAACTCCAGTATAGTTTTTACACCTTAAATCGACTTCTGTATTATCTTCACCAATAAACCTTATTAGAATTTTATGCCAGTTTTAAATCGTAGAGAAAAGCTGTATTTTTCATTGCTACCAACGAATGTGTACTCTTTGTATTTTTTCGGAAATAGTGGACTTATTATACCTTTCCGTTTGGGGATACAGGTAAATGTTATAAAAATATCAAGACGACCATAATAACGAACATACGTCATGACATCTTGAGTTTTTTTGCGCACGTACCTTGGCGAGCCAGTTAAGGAAGACGGTCAAATTACCATCTGTCCAAACTGAGCAAAGCCTACATCGTTCATCCCTATATCATCTTAAAGATGTATGTATCTCTTTGCTCTTATCTTTATTTGATTTTTCCGAATAAATTAAGGCTTGCTTGATCTGTTTTAGAATACACTACCAAATCCGGCCTCGCCACCAGATGGCTTCGTTTTATGTAACAATCCGTTTGGTGATTAAAAGATGAAGAAAATTTTTTTTTGTTTTATATTTGAAAAGGAAACACTTTATTTCATTTCACAAAAGTAATAATTTCATTTCGATTTCAAATATTAAGTCTTATTTACTTGAACTTCTGTAAGTAAATGAAAGTGAATCAAAAGTACATACTGAATCGAAGCGTTTCACGTATCCGCAAATTATCCGTTTGACTGAAGTGCTCTTTGGTAAACCACACTTTTTGTGTTTTGTTCTGACGTTAACACAAACAAAGCGGATGGTTTCTAAACTCTTGAATACGCAACGTATAACTGCCCATGTGAAAAACAATGACTTTCTTAATTTATCCCGCAAACACTAAGCGATTGGCCTTGCGACTTGTTAATTGTCATTGCGAACGCAAGGCGAACTGGAAATTGCAGTCGTTGAAGTCAAACGGAAGATCGGTCGGAATCATTGGTATTCAATCAAATTCGGCATAATTCGTTTTACAGAATCAGATCATAATAACTGTACCAACTTTGAGTTGTGGTGGAAATCCTGGTAACTCGGGAGAGTTCAAAAACTTCGTTGGATAATTTACTACATCTTCCGGATTTGTTATGGAATCAACGGCTTTGTATGTCACCAAATCGCCAGCAATTTTTGATTGAATGGTGAAATTCAGTGCGTGTACATCATTATTCTTTGCGGCAAGAATTGCTCGTTGACTTAACCATTATTCTGATAATTTTCACTAATGTTTGGGAAAACATCTTCAATAAGAGCTAATTGAGAGTCTACAAATCGGCAAATGTCGTTCGAAAGAGTAATTTATCCAGATGTCGCATCAACTGGGACTTTTCCATTTCCAACAGCTAACAATTGCTTGGAAAATTGTGCTGCACTTTGATCATTTTGAAGTTGAACTCTCATATTAGTTGGCTAACCATGTTTTGTAATGTTTTTACGTTATTTCATAAAGGTGGTGCCTTCGGGCAAGCATTCAATTCATCTGCAGGCGTTTCTCGGGGAATTAAGTGCTTTAAGTGATTTTTTATGTACCATTGTGTACTCATCCCAAACAATGAGCTTGCATTGCATAAACAATTTTCCCAATATACTGGATTCGGAAAAATTTGCATGTTGGAGTATCAATTCTGTTTAAATTGAGTGGCAACTTAAGCGCAGAATGTCCAGTACGATTGCCATCTAGAAAAGACGCCGCAATTCCAGATGATGCTAACGCCAAAGCTGTGTAACATCTTGATCGAATAGTGGCCAAAATTAATAAAATGACAAATGTTTTCCCAGTTTCTCCAGGTGCATCCAGGAAGAATAGACCACCAGTTTTATAGTCCACCGCTTGCATTAATGTTTCGTATACTTGTTTTTGCTGTCCATCAGCAACGGCACATTGTTTCGAATGAATTTCTGCATCGTGCATCGATCGATTTGGCGAAAGTCAATAGTGCAATAGTCAAGCATTGATACTCAATCAGAATTAATCCTTCACTGTAGACTTCATCGGTTATTTGGATGTCATGATTATTCGTTTGAATGCGCAAGCGATGCAGGATATCTTCACATATGTCGTCTTTGTATTTGTTCCATAACTGAATTGGTTGTGAAGGAAAACATGTGGTGATGATAATTGCGAACAGCGTTCGTATTTGGTACGCAATTGATGAAACAACTGTGAACAGCGCCTAATATAGTATATACCAAACCTTCGATATTAGTGTAGAATAAGTCCCTTTTTATAATGTTACCAGACTCTGAAAATGTAAGGTAGTCGAGACAGAGATAGACTCCAGAGCAGAACGTGCGCAGAACACTTATAGTTATAATTTCTATATGTAACCTTATATGCAACACAACTATCCTAAATAAAACCTACACCACTCCAAAAGCTACCCTTCTCAGTTCAGAAGTGGGATCAGTGTGGTTGGATATGTGTGAAGCGGAGGAGTTGTGCCAAGAACTCTAAGAAAGCAGCAAGAATCGTCGGCGTGGAAAGTTTGCAATGGGATGTGTTCCCAGGTCTATGTGACAGCTGAAATTGCAAATTACGGATTTGTTCCAGTTCTACGTGGCAGACGGATTCAAGGAAAGCAGATCGGGAATCTTAGTGAACCCATGGAGTCAAGCATATCAGTTAGATCAGGATTCTTAGTGAGCCTGTGGCCGCAGAAGTCTCAAGAGCAGCAGAAGTCTCAAGAGAAGCCAAAGCACATACACACAAAGCGGTTGTGAGTATTGGTGAATTTTACAAGTTTATGCAAGTCAGAATTTTCTAGAAGCCGGAGCACATACATGCATACAAGGAGTTTGTGTGTATTGGTCAAGGGAGAAAGCAGATGCAGAACTTTGTGAGGTACATATAGTTGTCTCGCTCGCAAAGAGAACTGCCAACCTAGTCGCTAAAACAACATTAAAATGCCGAAAATAGCAGATATTAAAGGCGACGTGTTAAGATTCCTGCTGAGATCTAGAAACGTGTCAGTTTCGGGCACCAGAGCCGAATTGGTTCAAAGATTAATAGCGTTTGAACAATCGGAGGACGTAGAACTGCCAGCAGCAGTGGGTATCAACATGCAGCAAGAAGAAGCGATGTCAGCACAGTCAGCGGCAATTTCACAATTGCAAAACGAGATGAAGGAACTAAAGGACATGTTAGCTCAATTAGCTACCGTTCAAATGGGAAACGCAGCACCAGCACATGCAGGAAGTCAGCAACAGCACCAAATAATCGATTTGGATATCAACGAGATTAACAACGAGAGCATTCCTGTACAGGCTACGAACAACGTGAGGCAAGCTTCAGTCAAGGAAATTGCCAACACCTTGCCAGAATTTGATCCCAACGACGACAACGCCATTTCAGTCAATCAGTTCATCGATCGTGTCAACAAAGTGGTTGATGCCTACCAGTGGGACGAGAAGTTCCTGTTACTCGCCATTTATACAAAGCTTAAAGGTCCAGCCAAGATGTGGCTTGATTCATCACCCATTCTACACACTACGTGGAAAAACTTCGCCGAAGCTATAAAGGACGAGTTTTGCGCTAATCCAGACGAAGCAGAAGTGCATTTCAACATGGCCAATGCAACCAGGCGACCAAAGGAGACGGTAAAGGAGTACTGTTTCAGGATGTCAGCCCTTGGGGTGCGCTACAAGCTCAGCGAGGCAGCGATCATCAGATATGTTCGCTCAGGTCTACAGCATCAAGAATTGCAGAACAGTATTGCAGCAATACATTTCGCCACAATGAAACAGCTTCGTGATGCAGCCGAATCGTATTTCGTTAATCGATGTCGGCCAAATACGAGCAAGAAAGAGTATTCACCGAAAGCCAGCAACTTCGAGCAGAAACCAGACAGCGATGTTAAACCACCAAGGACAAAAGAATCCGTTATATGCTACAACTGCGGAGAAAAAGGACACTTTGCCAATTCGTGTCCGAAGGAGAAGAAAAAGTCACGCTGTACCAAATGCAACAAGTTCCACGAGCCAAATGGAAGTTGCCAAGCCACCAATGTCATGCGTTTAGGAGCCGCAAATCAGGACAAACTTTTCACGAGGAAAATCTGCGTACACTCGCACGATTACAGCCAGTCTCATCCGACAATCGGTTGCCGAGCAAATTAACGCGAAGCGCCACAAGTGCTCTATGAAGATTAGAGGCATTTGCGGAGGTTCATGTATCCTCACAGAAGCGATGACTGTGGATATGGATATCGATGGGAAGACGATTACAGCGAAAGTGTATATAGCAGACAACGATATATTGCAGGAGGACTTTCTGTTGGGACAGGACGTCATCATCTCCGCTCATCTCGAGCTCAACTTTGAGTCAGGCGATTCTAAAATCAAACGAGCAGTCCATCAGCCGACAACCCCTCTAAGCACCAATATCGCGAAGCTGCTAGAAAATTTTGAGAACGACAAAGAAAGTAAGCAGATGCGCAGACTACTGGAGAACTTCGCCGATGTTTTCTCGACAGGATTGGAAGGCATAGAAAAGACAAGCGTGGTCAAGGCAGATATCACCGTCGAAAGCAATCAGGTAGTAGCACAAGCCCCATACCGAGATTCCGAGCACAATGGTCGAGGAGCTGCTAAAGCAGTACATCATCACGTTGTCAGCATCAGAGTACGCCAGCCCGGTGGTGCTCATCAAGAAGCCGAATGGTAGCGATCGAATGTGCGTCGATTACCGCCGCCTCAACAAGCTGATCAAGAAGGAGAATTTTCCAGTGCCGAACATCGAAGAACGTCTGCAGCAGGCGAAAAGGTTTAAGTACTTCTCATCCCTAGACCTCAACAGTGGATACTATCAGACAGAGATAGTCCCAGAGAGCCGAAAGTTTACTGCCTTCATCACCACAGATGGATTATACGAATTCAAGTGACTTCCGTTCGGATTGAAGAACGCACCTGCGGTTTTCAATCGACTCATGGAAGAGTTACAAAAGAGAGTGCAGAAAGGCGACATGATACACTACATGGACGACATCCTTATTGGCAGTCAAACATTTGATGAGATGTACGAGAAGCTTGAGAGGATCCTGAAAGTTTTAAAGGAATGCGGATTAACGTTAAACCTGGACAAGTGTGAGTTATATAAGCAGTCAATAACATTTCTTGGTCACCAGATACACGAAGAAGGAATCAGTCCTGGAGAAATTAAGACGAACGCCATCAGAATGTTCCCGAAACCAGCCAATATTACCGATGTGAGAAAGTTTTTGGGTCTCACAGGTTATTTCCGCAAATTCGTTCCTGGGTATGCCATCAATTCAGCGCCATTAAGAATTCTATTGCGCAAGGATCAGCCGTTTTCTTGGAAAGCGCCACAAGAAGAAGCCTTCGACGAATTAAAAAAATGTCTAATATCAAATCCAGTTGTCACCAGCTATCGTCTAGACGCAGAGCATGAACTACATACCGATGCCAGCGCCGTTGGTTTAGCCGGAGTTATGCTACAACGTGAGGAGGACCAGCCGAAACCAATCGCTTATTATAGCCGAGCTACTTCTTAGCCGGAGAAAAATTACCACAGCTACGAACTTGAGGCTCTAGCCGTCGTGGAATCGTTGGAGCGATTCAAATACTACATTTATGGCAAAAAGATAAAGGTTATCACCGACTGCAATGCCCTAAAGACGTCGATGGAGAAACGAGAACTGATACCCCGGATTGCAAGATGGTGGTTACGCATTCAAGAATTCGACATAGACATCGTTCACAGAGCAGGAACACAGATGAACCACGTAGACGCACTCAGTCGAGCTCCGTTCGAAGATGCTCGAGAGATGGATACCGCAAGTCTGAAAATAGCAAAAACGATAATCGACGAAGAGGACTGGCTATATTCTATACAGCTGCAGGACGAGAAAATACAGCAAATTGTCGCAGACATAAAATTGAAAAAGAAATCTGAGAGCGACGAGTATGTGATCGAGCAAGATCGATTGTTTCGAAAACATGGCAACAATTTGTTATGGGTTGTGCCGAAGCAGTTGAGATTCCACATTTTACATGAATGTCACGATAAGGCCGGACATATGAGCACGGATAAGACTATGGCACGAATTCTAAACTTATTTTGGTTTCCCCGAATGCGAAACTATGTCAAAAGCTACATCAAATCCTGTGTGGGCTGTGCGTTTTATAAAACACCAGGTGGACGTCAGGAAGGTCAGTACCACTACGATGACATCAAGCCGATTCCCTTTTCCACGATACACATGGACCACCTGGGGCCATTTCCAAAGAGTTCCAAGAGAAACGAGCATATTTTGGTAATAGTCGATGCATTCACCAAATTTACCATTGTACGAGCGGTGAAAAGTACAGCAACTAAACACGTCCTGTATGTCCTGCTAGATGTAACCAGCTACCTCGGAATGCCAGATCGAATTGTTACAGATCGTGGTACAGCATTTACATCAAAAGATTTCGAAAAGTACTGCAAATCAAACAATGTAAAGCACATTTTATGTGCTGTAAGAACACCCAGAGCCAATGGTCACGCAGAGCGCACAAATCGCATCATTTTGTCAATGTTGTTGCCTTCCAATGACATCGATAAGCGTTGGGATGGCAATGTCTAAGTGACTTAGTGCTCTCCCTTTCAGCTCCTGTATTGGTATGAACCGCGAGATATCCTGAAGAACGCGATAACCAACATCATTCAAAGCCAAGACCAAAAGATGCTAACCGATGCGGAATTAGATCAACTTAGAGCAGAGGCTGCGACAACTGTCAACGACCACCGAGCTGCTGCCAAGAAACGCTACGATGCCAAACATACAAAGCCAACTGTTTACAGCCTTGGAGACCTTGTGTTGGTCGAGAATGAGCCATTCAGCACGGGCACATCACGCAAATTGGAGCCTCGCTACGAAGGTCCTTTTATAATCAACAAGGTCCTGCCGAACGACAGATATCTTGTAGAAGATATCCTTCACGCACAACGAAAGCAGAGACACTACAAGTCGGTGTATTCGTCCGACAAGATGAAGCGCTGGTGTGAGCTGCCACCGGAGGAGCCAGATGAAGATGACGATTTGGAAGATGATCCACCACATGAATCCTGCGAGAACGCAAAGATTTGTCAGGAGAGGCCGACTGTAAACAGCGCCTAATATAGTATATACCAAACCTTCGATATTAGTGTAGAATAAGTCCCTTTTTATAATGTTACCAGACTCTAAAAATGTAAAGTAGTCGAGACAGAGTCGTACTCAAGAGCAGAACGTACGCAGAACACTTATAGTTATAATTTCTATATGTAACCTTATATCCAACACAACTATCGTAAAATAAACCTACACCACTCGAATAGCTCCCCTTCCCACAAGTGTACCAATAAACACCTAGGCACGTCGCGTAATAACCTCCAAAGTACACCCGTGCTTTTGCTTACCCTTCGTTCTTGGGACTTCATCTATTTCAGCGATCAAACCACCCCGCCCCAACACCCACAAACCTCCCAGGAAGTAAAGCAATGACGTCAGAGCCAGACATCAACAAATATATTTGTATGTGTGTGTGAAAATAGTTGCTGTCCGAACTGAACGGTGCCGGCGCTAAGAGAGAGAGCAGAGTGCGCGGCTAACTTATTCTATTGAATAATTAAAAATTTAAGCAATTTGTCCATTTCGTCTCTTCTCTATCACTCCAATAAACTCAATACCAATATCAATTATGTTAGTTTAATTAAATTAATGTAAGTTTTAATTTACTGAAAGACACGGGAGTGACTGTTCTCGACTTGAAAAGCACTAGATGGCAGTAAAAGGACTGAAAATTTGTGCACGTAACAGCGCTGTTAACCTTTCTGTTCTCCCATTAGTCCACTACTAAATCTCGTACGGCAAAACCCGTGTGCCCAATGCGATTTTTTGCGAATCTTCTTCTTTTTTGCGGTCATCTTTACAATATAACCTAACTTTAGTCAATTTTCATTGTACTCTCTTGTTTTTTTGTTATTATTTACTGAAAATTAGTTATATATAAAGTTAGAGTCGAAGTTAAAATGCTTTGTTTTCCACTTTAACCACACCATTTTTTTTCAGGTTCGCGATGTAACGAAAGCTTAGAGAAAATTAGTGATCGGAACACAGCTTCATTACTTTGCAGGTCTTAAGAATACCTTGGTATAAAATAAACCTAGTATGAGTGCGTTGTGCATGTGTGCAGCTCTCTGATTAAGACGAAAAAGACTTACTTTAAGATCCTTTAGCGCCAATATATCATTGACAATGGTGGTATTTATAATAGATGGCTTTTTTTTTATGCTTGGAAAAATAAGTCCATCTTTTCGAATCGCTGACTTAGATCCATTAATTACCGAACCGTTATGGTAAGTGACGTTGGTGTTTGTCGATGTTTCATGTAATGGACTCTGCATATTCTCTCCAGTTGTAGGTGATATTGTCGTCCCTATGGACGGTTGAATGAAAGAGAGGGACAAAGATGAATTGGCTCTTTTCAAAGTTTCATCAAAGATAGATTGGCTTAAAATATAGATTGGTTAGAGGATATAGTAAACAAATAGCAACAAATTTACTTTGTTGAATCATATTCCACGAATCCGTTAAACGTTTTGTCTTTTGCAAGCTCATGAGCCTCAGGTAGATTAGCTAATATTTGAACGTAGTTTTCCTGCTTTTTTAATCGTTTTTCAACCATATCTAAGTTATTGATAATTAGGTTCGTTTTGGTTTTAAGATCTTGATGGATTTCATCTATTGCACGTTCTTGGCGTTGAGTTTGTGTTAAAAGAGCAGCCGACTTGGGAAGAAGATTATCTACCGTTGATCTTGTGTTTACCACTTCGCCACATACTTCATCAATTTTTTCAGATATAGCAACCATTGGTCTTATTTTTTTAACTATAACATCATGTTTGTTTGATTTTGTCGGTGGCTGTGACGTTGTTACATTTAAAGTTTCAAATTGTTTGTTACTATCAACTACCGCAAAATGAACCTCATGCATCATGCTCATCATTCTCCCAATATTTTCAGAAACAATATTTATATGAAACTGTAACTTTTTATCAATGCTGTCAGTTGAATCGCGAAGGTCGCTTAGTTCAGATGACACATGTGTCATTGCTTCATAGCTTATTGATTTAGTAATGTCATTTACGTGTGAGGTGACGTCCTTTTTCTCGCTAGCTTCGCCATTAAAGTCCTCAACTTGCAACAAGTTATTATCTATTTGGACTTTAAGACCCTCCAGCTTATTATCTATATCAGTTACTTTTCGATCCAACTTAACAAATTGTTCCTTTAATAGGGTTGAGGAATTGTGTACTAGTTTTGTGGTTTGGTTTATAAAATCCAAACAAGGTGATTGGATTTCAGGCATGCCGCTAGACATAGATTTTTCTATTTTATGAAGCTGAGATATAATTAAATCAGTTTTTTCCACGTTGCTTACTACCCGATTTTGCAAAGTTTCCATATATTTCATTATATGATCTACTGTTTTATCAAGACTGTCTATACGTTTTAGTTTTTCTTCCAGGGTGGTTATTAAAATTTCAAAGATATTTAGTAACTGTTGCTCCCTAAAAAAAGATGAAAGTCAAATTAATATTTTATTTTCAAATGATGTTATATATATAAAAAAGGCAAGGCAGCTCTTTTGTGCTTTATTCAATTTGTAGGGGAGATTTGATGAAGGATAGTATGAAATATTTGGATGACATACACAGACGAACAAAACCGTAACATGATATCGCAAAATGCATTTTAGGCGCTTGTATTTTCTTTTAAGCCCTATTTAGGCGACAGCTGTTAAATTTATTTTCTATCTCATATGTACAGCTGTGTTCACTAAAATAGCAGTGCAACAGAAGCGAAACTAAATACATATAGATAAAAAATTGGGTTTAATAAAGACCATTATTATAAATTGAACCATAATACCCTATAACTATAGAAAAAAACAAGGGAGAACGCTATAGTCGAGTACCTCGACTATCAGATACCCGTTACTCAGCTTAAGGGACCAAAGGGAAATGGAGATATGCAAGCAGCAAGGCGAGATTTAAATGCGCCACCTACCGGCGGAAGACAGATTTAAGCGTTGTGGGCGTTAGGGTAGGCGTGAAAAATTCATTATTCAATAGAATAAGTTAGCCGCGGACTTTGCTCTCTCTGAGCGCCGGCAATGCTTTTTTCTTTGCCGCTAAGTTCGGCCGGCAACTATTTACATACACACACATACACGCGTAAAAACATTTCGCATTGTCTGGCTCTGACGTCATAGCTTTTTTCTTGGGAGGTTTGTGGGCGTTAGAGTGGGCGTAGCAAAATTTTTTTTGGCTCAATCGATAGGTATTGACAAGACTAATAGATTTCAGTTAAAATTTTCTATTTAGCATCAAAACTGTAGGAGCCACCATTTTGGGCGGTTTGTGGGCGTTATAGTGGGCGTGGCAGTCTACTGAAACAAACTTGCGCTGCGTAAGAAGCTCAGGAATCTGCACGCCAAATCTCAATAGCCTAGCTCCCATAGTTTCCGCGATCTCAGCGTTCATCCGGACGGACAGACAGACGGACAGACGGACAGACGGACATGGCTAGATCGACTCGGCTAGTGATCCTGATCAATAATATATATACTTTATGGGGTCGGAATCGCTTTCTTTTGCCTGTTACATACTTTCCGACGAATCTAGTATACCCTTTTACTCTACGAGTAACGGGTATAATTAACTTTATTGGGTAGAGGAACTCCTTGCATCAAGGGAGTAAGGAAAAAATGATTGAGCCTAGAAAGGAGGCCAAAACGTTTCAATTTATTCCGTGTCCCTTAAAATGTCCAGCCAATATGGTTTACAATGTCATATATTATAAACCGAAGACCGAAAAACGTTATGCGATACGGAAAACCACAATTGTAGAGGGCGAACGCAAAGTGCGCTTTAGCATAGCTTATCCTTTTGCATCCTGTGGGACTACAAAAGCGGATCTAAACAAAATATTGAGTCGTAATCAAATCGATATTAAGTAGGACTGAGTTATTTATGAGCCATATTGAATTTTATCATATTTTTCTTTTAAGACTGCTATTTCAATGAACACCATAATTAAAATTTCTATCTTGTTATTATCCTTATTTGCTCGGCTGAGGAACTTGTGAAGTGGTTCCAAAGTCGCCTAGCTGGGGCAACCGAGCGGGTCGCAGGTTGCGGATAGCGGACGACCTCTCTCGAGGCCAACTGTGAATAAGCTGGTGGGAGAAGTCAAACACGGAATCGTGGACGGAAACCCCAGTAAATAAACAATTCCGGACAGCCAGCGGGTGTACTGCAACGAAGCAATACCGACGATGCGAATTGTTCAGCCGCATCTAAATAGTTGCTTTACACAAACCCACTCCCAACACATTACCCACCCATCTCCCCTCCCAAACAACATCTCACTCCTGGCCGAACTACGGTGTAATACGGACCGTGCAAAGAGTCAGCCTGGCTGGGGGTCCGGATTAAAAACTAGCCCAGTCTCAAACGGTGGCGAAGAGATCTAAGATCCAGCCATCGGTCTCGTTCGCCTAAATCACGAAGAACCGTGTCCAACTCGACCTGATTGACAGGGGAAATCCGGAAGGCAGGATCCCCAGGAACAAGTGGAAGGCAGTGGAGTCTCACCTTTTCCTCATTTGCCTGCGCATGGTACGGGAGAAGCCAGGCAAGTCACCCTGCTGCATGGACGCGGGCTGGGACCAGGGCAGCGTCAAGGTGGTGGCCTGCGACAGTCAGCGGTCGGCTGACATGTATAAACAGGCGACGAGCAAGCTCGGCGAGGTCTACGAAGGGGCGAGCATCGTCGCACTAGACTGGTGCGATGTCCCCAGTAGACCCCGAGCCAGGATCTGGCTTCCAGCAGCGATCAAGGCGCCGGAGGACATCCTCTTCATGTTGCAAGAATGCAACCCGCACCTCCCCAAGAAGGACTGAAAAGTCGTCAAGATGGAGGAGCATGAAGGGGACGTCAACCAGGCGGTGTTGGTCCTGAACAAGGAGTCAGTTGCTCCGATCGAGACTGCTCGAGGAGTGGTGAACTTCGGGTTCAGTGCGATACACAGCAAGGTGTATAAGGGCGACTCCAACGCCGCTAGTAGCTCTGCCGGCAACCCAGCCGAACAGGTGCTTGCTGAGGAGTTGGAGGCACCTGGTGGGCCGGAGGATGGCTACTCTACTGATTCGTCGCTAAGCAGAGAGAGGCGAGCGCTCGGACGGGCTTTCGAGGCCGTAGACCTCAGCGATACAGAGGAGGCCGACGCCACTGTGGTGGAGGTTGAAGCTGTAGATGTCACTAAGACTTCTACAAATAAACCTTCACCACAGTAAAGCAGCGTCCGCTGCTCTTCTGCTTCGCCTGAACGAAGGCGGAGTCGACCTAGTCCTTGTACAGAAACCTTGGGTAGTAGGAGGCAAGGTTGCTGGACTAGGAACAAAGGAATACAAGCTCATGCTTGACCCCAAAGAAGGTTAAATTCAAACCTGCATATTAGCCAAAAAGCATCTTAGTATATTTCTACTTCGCAATTACAGCAACGGAAACAACACGGCAGTAAGCCTGGAGCTGCAAAGTGGCTTTATAAAGGTCCTATCGGCCTACTTGGCTCTTGAAAAGGAAAACCCCCCAGATGCGCTGGTCAGAGGACTGGCAGAGGAATGCGAAAAGCTCAGGAAAGGTTTGGTAATAGGCTGTGACGCCAACGCCCATCACACCCAGTGGGTTTGCCCAAACAACAACGACAGAGGTGAGTCTCTTTTTGATTTAATTCTAATTTCGAACCTATTCTTATGCAATAGGGGCAATGTCCCTACATTCATAACTAAAGCTTGCCAAACGATCATAGATCTAACTTTGGTATCAGACTCACTCGAAGGCGCATTCAAAAACTTGGCAGTCTCTGACGAGCACTCCTTTTCGGACCATAGATTCATAGAAACCGTATTGTCCCTTGATTCGCCCTTGCCGGTCAGCTTCGCTAACCCCAGACGAGCCGACTGGCACAGGTACAAAGAAGTTCTGATGAATATCCTCCCCATGGAACCGTCAGAAAGCATCACAAACCCACAGGAGCTGGACGGAACAGTAAATAAATTCACAGAGGGATGCAACACTGCCTTCAACGTTGCATGCCCCATAGGGAAACCAAGGGGAAGGAACAAACCCTCCTGGTGGAACCAACAACTATCTATCCTCAGAACCAGCTGCAGATGCCTGTTAAACAGAGCAAAGGCGGGAAATGAGGACACAAATTGGCTGAACTACAAGTATGAACTAGCCTCCTACAAAAAGGCCATTAGAAGAGCAAACCGAACGGCATGGCAGACCTTCTGCTCTGACATAGAAAAAACAACTGAT
Source organism: Drosophila suzukii (assembly GCF_043229965.1). Classification (NCBI taxonomy): domain Eukaryota; kingdom Metazoa; phylum Arthropoda; class Insecta; order Diptera; family Drosophilidae; genus Drosophila; species Drosophila suzukii. The sequence continues at coordinate 2,491,941 of NW_027255938.1, read as the reverse complement.
GCCGCAAGGCTCAGGAAAATACCCTCTAAGACAGCAACGCCTTTGGGTTATCTTCAAAAAGCAAATGGATCAGGGTCAGACTCCATTAAGGAGTCCTTGGACCTGCTCCTAGACGCTCACTTTCCGGGGATCCAACAAACAGGTCGTCCTCCTGAAAGTGGAGCAGGAGAGGGAATCGAATTAGATCCACTCCTATCAAAACGCAACGTGAAATGGTCCATTCATAGTTTCAAACCATACTGTTTGTGCCTAACCGAAGTAGACACTTCCGGGTCACTCCGCGGGACAAGGGGCTAATGAGCACTTGTCGCTGGCACGGGGACGCTTTGCTGGCAGGACGATCGCGTCGCGGCAATGGTAACAATGGTTACTGCGATGCCGGAGCACAGGCGATGCTGGAGCTGCGCTGAGGGTGAGCTAACGTGGTTAGCTGCTAGTTGAGATAGTGTATTACGAGCCATCTTCCCAGATGTAGGAAGTAGAACCTCGGAGTTAAGAGGTGTGTTGATAACTGATTTATTCTCCATTTGATACCTGCTTATATACTACTTGGAACACGGAAGCTTAGTGTAATGATTAGTGAAATAAGCTATAATCTAAAGTAGGTCAGGGAATTATGATTATGGTGCAGTTGGCTCGGCTAAAACTGCAACATGTGCTGACTGCATTGGCGCGTCAGTGTACCGTTGAATCCGTGAGAAGGTGAGTTAGTGAGATATATAATATGCTGATCAGCAATTCTCATATGCAGTGGGTGCTACTGAGCGCCTGGTACTGACACTGCAACATATGCTGACTGCATTGGCGGGCCAGTGCGCCGTTGAGTCGGTGAGTTAGTCTACCGTGAGTGCTACTGAGCGCCTGGTACTGTTCCCAACTTGGCTACTGCTTGATTTGTTGGGTGTCGTCATGTTGAGTACCTTTGGGTACGAACATTCTCCCCCCATTGAGGGGTACACTCAATTAAGTCGTGATGTCAGTCAGCCCTTGACCGAATTGTATAGGAAGCACCTAACAAATCATTGACCAAGGTGGATCTTTCCTTCAACTGCGGTTCATTTTTGTGATTCAGGTCCTTCACGTCTTCTTGATGCTGCCTAACACTCCCCTTTGCGATAAAATTGACATTACCGTGGGGACTGAAATTGTGCCCTCGTAGAACTTGATCATTTGAAACGTTTATGGTATGTGGACGTTCTCCAACAAAACTAAGATCTTCCTTGGTTAAGTATAGAAATGTTGAACCAAAGTCAGCCTTCTTGTAGGTTTTGAATTGATGAGAAGTCGGTTCTATATTCATCGGATTTTTATCTTTCGTTGGCTCAGAAGCAGCGTTCGGTCCTGCAAAATCATCTCTGTTTTCTATTAGATTGGGGTTGGTTTCCGTATCAGATGAGGTTTCTTTATTGATATAACCTGTGATTACATAACCAAGGCTTGTGCCTTGGCCAAAGGTTTATTAGGTCCTAGTTCAAGACGTTCACCGGTAAATACACGAGAAAATACTTCAACCCCTAAAGTTAGGTCAATGGGTCCTGGTTGCCGAAAGTCAGGATCTGCTAACGGCAGTCCCTCGGGATTATTAAGATCGGTTGTCATCAATACTGACGGTTGGTCTGTAATGACTGTGGGCATAATAAATACCTTTAATAGTTTTTTAAACCGTGATGTACATGATGAGAGTTTTAGTGTTGATCTAATTGCTGTTGATCTCTTTCCTCCGATTCCAGATATTTCAATCGGAATTTCCGTTGGTGCATCCGCTGAATTTTCTAGAGCAGCTAGAGACTGCTGGTCTAGTTTTCTTCTGATAAGAAAACACAGGATTGGATCCCAGGATTTTGTGCTGATATCGAGGTTTTTAAGAGTACTCATTGAGTTTTTTATAGTGTCATGTAAGGCCCTTAGTTGACGCGAGGAGCCGTCTATAGGCCTATGGTCAATAATTTTTGCTATGGCGGCGAATACTAATATTTTGCCGTTCTGGTACCTGGCCCTTAACCGCAACCAGGTGTCGTCATAGCCACCCTGTGAGAAGGCTGTGTCTGTCAAGACGTTCCTCGCTACGAAGCGAACTCTGTAGAATATGTAGTTTTTGACTGGCCGAATATGGTTTGTTATGTACCAATTCCACAAAGAGATCATGGAACCGTGGCCAATCTAGATACTCGCCGTTGAACTCCGGAATGCTTATTGGCGGAAGTGCCAAGTTTAGGCTCATTGGCGAGTCATTTTCTCGAAGCAGGTTCATTTCGTATTCCTCGTATAATGTCTGGAATTGAGCTAGCTCTGCTTCTGCCAGGGCTGCGGCCCCAGGTGTGCTGTCCAATTCGTCGTGGGCTTGCCTCAGCAACGCACAGTGGAGATCTAGGTGCCTTTGTAGGGCTGGGGTGACGGTTGGGGCGTTCGAGGCTAATGTTAATGATGACTCCAATTCGTTGCATCTTCTCTGCAACTGTCGGATCACCGTGTTAATTGTGGAATCTCCTTTGACTTGATCTCTTGTTGTGATCTTGATGTTGGCCGAAGTTCGTCTCGGGGCCTTCCAGTCGGACGCTTCCAGTCGGCATGTTGTCCAGAAAGATATTCTGATATTTTTCGACCAGTTCCTTAAGTGCTACTAATCGTGAAGAGTACTCACTTCCAGTGGGTAATGCCGCTTGCTGGACTTCATCATCTAGGTCGCAAAACTGCTGCCAGAGATCGTTTAACTGATTTAGCTTACCGGAATAATAGCCGTCTCGGTGGCGTCGGTCGGAAGAATCCTTGTCATAATTCTTAATGATCTGTTGGATTTTCCCTTGCAGCTCGTTTTGGGTGTCTAGTAATCGATTGTGTAAATCGATTCTTGTGTGACTTGTTTCCTCAATGAATGAAATAGACATATTGTGTGTCTTGGAAACAAAGAATCCTGTGAAGCTGGATGCAGCTGAGTATCCTGTGAAGCTGGATGAAGCTGGGTATCCTGTGAAGCTGGATGAAGCTGAAGTTCCTGTGACGCTGGAAGAAGAAGCGTATCCTGTGAAGCTGGATGAAGCTGAAGTTCCTGTGACGCTGGAAGAAGAAGCGAATCCTGTGAAGCTGGATTAAGCTGAAGTTCCTGTGACGCTGGAAGAAGAAGCGTATCCTGTGAAGCTGGATTAAGCTGAAGTTCCTGTGACGCTGGAAGAAGAAGCGAATCCTGTGAAGCTGGATGAAGCTGAAGTTCCTGTGACGCTGGAAGACGAAGCGTATCCTGTGAAGCTGGATTAAGATGAAGTTCCTGTGACGCTGGAAGAAGAAGCGAATCCTGTGAAGCTGGATGACGCTGAAGTTCCTGTGACGCTGGAAGAAGAAGCGAATCCTGTGAAGCTGGATTAAGCTGAAGTTCCTGTGACGCTGGAAGAAGAAGCGAATCCTGTGAAGCTGGATGAAGCTGAAGTTCCTGTGACGCTGGAAGAAGAAGCGTATCCTGTGAAGCTGGATGAAGCTGAAGTTCCTGTGACGCTGGAAGATGAAGCGAATCCTGTGAAGCTGGATCAAGCTGAAGTTCCTGTGACGCTGGAAGAAGAAGCGTATCCTGTGAAGCTGGATGAAGCTGAAGTTCCTGTGACGCTGGAAGAAGAAGCGAATCCTGTGAAGCTGGATGAAGCTGAAGTTCCTGTGACGCTGGAAGAAGAAGCGTATCCTGTGAAGCTGGATTAAGCTCAAGATCCTGTGACGCTGGAAGAAGAAGCGAATCCTGTGAAGCTGGATGAAGCTGAAGTTCCTGTGACGCTGGAAGAAGAAGCGTATCCTGTGAAGCTGGATGAAGCTGAAGTTCCTGTGACGCTGGAAGAAGAAGAGAATCCTGTGAAGCTAGATGAAGCTGAAGTTCCTGTGACGATGGAGGAAGAAGCGTATCCTGTGAAGCTGGATTAAGCTGTGAGTCCTGTGAAGCTGGATTAAGCTGAGTATCCTGTGAAGCTGAATGAAGCTGAGTATCCTGTGAATCTGGATGACGCTGACGTTCCTGTGACGCTGGAAGACGAAGCGTATCCTGTGAAGCTGGATGAAGCTGAAGTTCCTGTGACGCTGGAAGAAGAAGCGAATCCTGTGAAGCTGGATTAAGCTGAAGTTCCTGTGACGCCGGAAGAAGAAGCGAATCCTGTGAAGCTGGATGAAGCTGAAGTTCCTGTGACGCTGGAAGAAGAAGCGTATCCTGTGAAGCTGGATGAAGCTGAAGTTCCTGTGACGCTGGAAGATGAAGCGAATCCTGTGAAGCTGGATCAAGCTGAAGTTCCTGTGACGCTGGAAGAAGAAGCGTATCCTGTGAAGCTGGATGAAGCTGAAGTTCCTGTGACGCTGGAAGAAGAAGCGAATCCTGTGAAGCTGGATGAAGCTGAAGTTCCTGTGACGCTGGAAGAAGAAGCGTATCCTGTGAAGCTGGATTAAGCTCAAGATCCTGTGACGCTGGAAGAAGAAGCGAATCCTGTGAAGCTGGATGAAGCTGAAGTTCCTGTGACGCTGGAAGAAGAAGCGTATCCTGTGAAGCTGGATGAAGCTGAAGTTCCTGTGACGCTGGAAGAAGAAGAGAATCCTGTGAAGCTAGATGAAGCTGAAGTTCCTGTGACGATGGAGGAAGAAGCGTATCCTGTGAAGCTGGATTAAGCTGTGAGTCCTGTGAAGCTGGATTAAGCTGAGTATCCTGTGAAGCTGAATGAAGCTGAGTATCCTGTGAATCTGGATGACGCTGACGTTCCTGTGACGCTGGAAGACGAAGCGTATCCTGTGAAGCTGGATGAAGCTGAAGTTCCTGTGACGCTGGAAGACGAAGCGTATCCTGTGAAGCTGGATGAAGCTGAAGTTCCTGTGACGCTGGAAGACGAAGCGTATCCTGTGAAGCTGGATAAAGCTGAAGTTCCTGTGACGCTGGAAGAAGAAGCGTATCCTGTGAAGCTGGATTAAGCTGAAGTTCCTGTGACGCTGGAAGAAGAAGCGTATCCTGTGAAGCTGAATAAAGCTGAAGTTCCTGTGACGCTGGAAGAAGAAGCGAATCCTGTGAAGCTGGATGAAGCTGAAGTTCCTGTGACGCTGGAAAAAGTAGCGAATCCTGTGAAGCTGGATTAAGCTGAAGTTCCTGTGACGCTGGAAGAAGAAGCGAATCCTGTGAAGCTGGATTAAGCTGAAGTTCCTGTGACGCTGGAAGAAGAAGCGTATCCTGTGAAGCTGGATGAAGCTGAAGTTCCTGTGACTCTGGAAGAAGTAGCGAATCCTGTGAAGCTGGATTAAGCTGAAGTTCCTGTGACACTGGAAGAAGAAGCGAATCCTGTGAAGCTGGATTAAGCTGAAGTTCCTGTGACGCTGGAAGAAGAAGCGTATCCTGTGAAGCTGGATAAAACTGTGAGTCCTTTAGTGGGAAGGGGGTTGCTTGAGTGAGATCCTTTGTTGTTAAAAGATCACGTCGGGGTCACCAATGTTTGTGCCTAACCGAAGTAGACACTTCCGGGTCACACCGCGGGACAAGGGGGTAATGAGCACTTGTCGCTGGCACGGGGACGCTATGCTGGCAGGACGATCGCGTCGCGGCAATCGTAACGATGGTTACTGCGATGCCGGACCACAGGCGATGCTGGAGCTGCGCTGAGGGTGAGCTAACGTGGTTAGCTGCTAGTTGAGATAGTATATTACGAGCCCTATTAACAGATGTAGGAAGTAGAACCTCGGAGTTAAGAGGTGTGTTGATAACTGATTTATTCTTCATTTGATACCTGCTTATATACTACTTGGAACACGGAAGCTTAGTGTAATGATTAGTGAAATAAGCTATAATCTAAAGTAGGTCAGGGAATTATGATTATGGTGCAGTTGGCTCGGCTAAAACTGCAACATGTGCTGACTGCATTGGCGCGTCAGTGTACCGTTGAATCGGTGAGAAGGTCAGTTAGTGAGATATATAATATGCTGATCAGCAATTCTCATATGCAGTGGGTGCTACTGAGCGCGTGGTACTGACACTGCAACATATGCTGACTGTATTGGTGGGCCAGTGCGCCGTTGAGTCGGTGAGACGGTGAGTTAGTCTACCGTGAGTGCTACTGAGCGCCTGGTACTGTTCCCAACTTGGCTACTGCTTGATTTGTTGGGTGTGGTCATGTTGAGTACCTTTGGGTACGAACACATACAAATCCCCGGGACCGGACGGGATAACACCGGCTCACATCCAACAAGCAGGACAAATAGCCATAAACTGGTTGAAGAAAATCTTCCAATCCATCCTGGCGGTAGGAGAACTACCAACAGCGTGGCAAGAAATAAGGGTAGTTTTCATTCGCAAGGCAGGGAAGGCGACTCACACCACAGCAAAGGATTTTAGGCCAATAAGCCTAACATCATTCCTGCTTAAGAGCTTTGAAAGAATGATAAGCCTACACATAAGGGCCACCATAGCCCCGACACAAATATCAGAGGCACAGCAAGCTTACACCAAAGGTAAGTCAACCGAATCGGCGCTACACTTGGTGGTAAGCAGCATCGAGAAATCACTCAGCATCAAGGAATATACACTGATCACCTTTCTGGACATAAAAGGAGCCTTCAATAACGTGCTTCCCACTGCAATAACAAAATCTGTCACAGAACTATTGGTTGAGCCGCCAATGGTGGGGTTTATCCATAAATTGCTGATAAGCTGAATTTTCACAGCCACACTAGGGACCTCTACCCAGACTAGACTAGTGAACAGAGGCACCCCGCAAGGAGGTGTACTAACACCCCTCCTGTGGAATATCGCAGTATTTAAACTACTGCGGATTCTAGAAAGAGGAGGTTGTAAGGTTGTGGCATACGCAGACGATGTCGCCATCATCTTTTATGGAAAATATCCACAAGCACTTTGCGATCTTATGACCGCTAAACCTAAAATACTATCGGAATGGACGATAGCGAACGGACTCGGGGTAAATCCCTCGAAAACGGAACTTGTTCTAGGTACTTGGGGTTAGTATTAAAAAAGCGCCTCAAATGGAGCTTGACTAACCAAGAGAGAACCAAGAAAGCGACTTTACTCCTGTAAAAAAGCAATTGGGCTAAGATGTGGCATGTCCCCTAGAATAGGCAACTGGATATACACAGCGGTAGTCAAGCCAATCCTACTATACGGAGTGGCTCTGTGGTGGACCGCCCTGCACAAACAATGCATACTGACTCCTCTAAACAAAGTACAGCGAATGACGGCTATGTGTTTTAGTGAAGCCCTTCGAATCACCTTGAATGAAGCTCTGAATGCGATCTTGAACCTCCCTAGCCTGGACTTAGCAGGCATGGAAAGGGCCAAATCGGCAGCTATTCGACTGAGGGGCACAGGGCAGTGGAAAGCCCAATATTATGGCCATGCTAAAATTCTCCAGCAAGATAAATCGATTCCGAAGATAACGGATCTAGCAAATCCATTGAATATAGTCACACACCCTTTGAGGCCCTGATTCCAGATAGAGAGGAATGGGAGCAGGGCCAACCGGGCACGACGGACGCAATCTGCTTCTATACAGATGGCTCCAAATTAGAAGGACAAGTTGGCGGAGGTGTATACTCCGAACAATTAGATATCAGGAAGTCATTCAGGCTCCAGGACAAATGAAGCGTCTTTCAGGCGGAGGTCCACGCTATAAAAGAAGCACTAACCGGTTTAGGGAGCTTAAGCCTCCAAAGAGGACACCTAAACATTTATAGTGACAGCCAAGCGGCTATCAATTCGATCTACTCGACAAACACCAACTCACGTACAATAGCAGACTGTCGAAGATCTCTCCACGAGATGGATAATCAGTTTACTATCAGGCTAATTTGGGTTTCGGGTAACCTGGACATCGTAGGCAACTGCATAGCGGACGAGTTAGCCAGGCAGGGCAAAACCAAACCTCTCCTCCCAGGAAAGGAAAATGTCGGTATGCCCATGGCAACTTGCAAGCTAAATATAAAAAACTACTTTAACACACTAGCCAACACCCATTGGCAAAACGCACCACAGTGTCGTATCTCTCACCAGACATGGCCTGTGACAAACAACAAAAAAACCTCGAAATTACTCAAACTCAGCCGCACAGAGTGTGGCATGTTGATTCGAGCTCTTACAGGCCACTGGCTTGTTGGCGCACATGCCGGCAGGCTAAAAGCCCCGCAAAATGATTTCTGCAGTAGATGCAGGGATGAGGAAGAAGAGGAAACGGTAGAACATCTTCTCTGCTTCTGCCCAGCCGTATGCAGACTCAGACTGAAACAGTTAAGAAGTCCCTTCATCGACGGTCTTACCGAAACATCGGAGACTAATCTCAAAATCATAAGTGCCTTTATTAAATTAGAAACGGGACCCTAGAGAAGGAAAATCGAGATCATGCGGTTCACAATGGACCCATAGAAGTCTAAGTGTGTCGGATAGTCCGAAAGCCGCCCAAACCTAACCTAACCTAACCTATCCATATTTGATAAAATATTGAAGTACCCAAAAGGAAAAAACAGCTAAATTATTTAAAAATAAAATAATTAAAACTGTTGTATCTCAATGTTGTTTGTCTCAATGTTTTTTTATATTATTATTATTATTTTTACAAAAATCTTGGTTGTTTGAGTTTTGCACTTTGTTATAAAGCTACAACATTTTTTTTAACTTCCCTCTTGGTGAGACCACAAAAAAAACGCTCCAAGACCTCTATCTCTATAGTGGCGGGAAAATGAGGAATGATTTAAACTTAATATAGGAAGCACAGATAAGGACAAGACATTGTAAGGGATATACACGATCTACTGCCGAAATTTTCAATCTGATTTCTGCAGGTTAAGATTCGGGTGACCTTCCTAGTTTATTATACATTGCTATTATACAAATTGTATGAATTTTTTGAATTAATGAATTTATAAAATATGAAATGATTTACCGAATAAAAACAATTAACAATTATATTCCTGCCAAAATTTGTTGTGCTTTAACAGCTCTTTAAAAATTTTTCTGATGTGTTTTTATTCCCGTTACTCGTAGTGTAAAAGGGTATACTAAATATACCGACAGACGGATCAATTCGGCTAGTGATCATAATCAAAAATTTAGTATTTTGGAGAGCAGGGGTAGGAATAGTAAGACAAATTTTGATGGAGATAGCAACTATAAATAAAGAGTCATTACCATGAAAGTGATATCATTGGGAAACCTTTTTTTTTGGCTATAACTTTTAACTAAACCACTTAGAAGTCAATTGCAAAGTCATCGAGAAATGTTGCAAGCTTACACTGTCCTTTTTGCAGTATTTTCAAATTTTCTTCCGCTTTAAATGTTATATGGCTAAGAAACCATTTTTATAACCTTGTAGAGGGTATATTGATATCAGTCAGAAGTTTGCAACGCAGTGAAGGAGACGTTTCCGACCCCATAAAGTATATATATTCTTGATCAGCATGACTAGACTCGTCTGTCCGTCTGTCTGTCCGTTTCTACGCAAACTAGTCTCTCAGTTTTAAAGCTATCGGGCTGAAACTTTCCCAAAAGTCTTATATCTTTTGCAGGTAGTATATAAGTCGGAACCAGGCGGATCGGACAACTATATCTTATAGCTCCCATTGGAATAATCGGACAAAAAAATTTAAAAAAATTATATCTTTGGTGTTTTTTAGCATATAACCTCCTAAGCTTGGAAATAACATTTTTTAATTAGTTTTGAGTTTTGAATTAAATTTTATCGAAATCGGACGACTATATCATATAGCTGCCATAGAAACGATCGGAAAATTGGTGGAAATATAATATGAAACAAATTATAGCTTCGGTGTTTTTCAACATATAACCACCAACGCTTGGAAATAACATTTTTTAATTAGTTCTGAGTTTCGATTTTAATTTTATCAAAATCGGACGACTATATCATATAGCTGCCATAGGAACGATCGGAAAATTGGTAGGAAAATAACATGAAAGAAATTATAGCTTCGGTGTTTTTCAACATATAACCTCCTACGCTTGGAAATAACATTTTTAATTAGTTCTGAACTTCGAATTTAATTTTATCAAAATCGGACGACTATATCATATAGCTGCCATAGGAACGATCGGAAAATTGGTAGGAAAATAATATGAAACAAATTATAGCTTCAGTGTTTTTCAACATATAAGCACCAACGCTTGGAAATAACATTTTTTAATTAGTTCTGAATTTCGATTTTAATTTTATCAAAATCGGACGACTATAAAATATAGCTGCCACAGGAACGATCGGAAAATTGGTAGGAAAATAACATGAAAGAAATTATAGCTTCGGTGTTTTTTAACATATAACCTCCTACGCTTGGAAATGACATTTTTTAATTAGTTCTGAACTTCGAATTTAATTTTATCAAAATCGGACGACTATATCATATTGCTGCCATAGGAACGATCGGAAAATTGGTAGGAAAATAATATGAAACAAATTATAGCTTCGGTGTTTTTTGACATATTATCTTATACTATTGGGAATATAATTTTTTGTGTTTTTAAATTTAATAATTATAGCTGCAAGGGTATATAAGCTTCGGCTTGCCGAAGCTAACATTCTTTCTTGTTTTTATTTTGATTAAGGTGTTTGAACACCAATCTTTCCGTCTCAAATGTAATAGATTTGTTGTTATACCCTTGCAGAAGGTATTATGATTTCAGTCAGAAGTTTGCAACGCAGTGAAGGAGACGTTTCCGATCCCGTATATTCTTGATCACCATCACTAGACGAGTCGATATAGCCATGTCCGTCTGTACGTGCGTTACTACGCAAACTAGTCTCTCAGTTCTAAAGCTATCGGGCTGAAACTTTCCCAAAAGTCTTCGTTCTTTTGCAGGTAGTATATAAGTCGGAACCAGCCGGATCAGATATATCTTATATCATAAGAATAATCGGAAAATTTTTTTTTAAATTATATCTTTGGTGTTTTTCAACATGCTTACTTCTACCTGCTACATACTTTCCGACGAACCTTATTTTACCCTATTACTCTATGAGTAACGGGTATAAATACACTGAAGACAACAGAACGACAATTAAATTAAGTAAGCAAAAAAGCATAAATACAAGTAACAACGCACTACATGAAATTTAAGAAACACAATTTAAAATCAAAAGCATACAGTAAAATGTGAAGTGAAGTGTAAGTGTAAATAAGTGTATAAATACCATTACTCGTATTTTCTGTTTACCCCGCGCGGACAGTCAAGGCTAAACGCCAAGGCTAAAACGCTTTGCTTCGCTTCTACGCCTAGTAGTAAAAGGGAAAGACGGGTTCTGGGACAATTAGCATATTAATGGCCCCCGGCCCCTCCCTCCCCCCTCATTAACGTATGCGGGTTCTGGGACCATTAGCATAATCCAATAAATTAACTGATTTTAATGGGCTTTGAAGTCATAAAAATGTCACGATCATGTCTATAAAGAGTATACTTAATTGCCCCCATGTCCCCATCCCCATGTGGCAATATTGATTATGTATCCTTCCCCTCATTATGTGCAATTAATAGTCAGGTGAGAAAGGTGCACGTGAGAAAGGTCGCACAACCATAGTATCCAAAGGTTGTTATCTTAGAGGAACATATCCGATCATGTTGGGGAAAGGTGTGATCACGTACCCTTTTGCCTCATTATCACAGGTGTTGCTGTGCACGTGTGAAAGGTCGCACACCCAAAGTATTCAAAGATGGTTATCTTAGAGGAATATGTCCGATAATGTTGGGGAATAATGTTTCCTATGATTGTAAAACTAATTTAGAAATCAAAAGAACCCCAATAAAATAAATCTCACAAGTTAATGATTCTCAGATGTGGAATATTTTCAAATACACATTTTTGTTTCCGCCCCAGAACGTTTAACTGGTATATTGTCTAAGATTCTCTCCTTTCCACAAATGGGTCATAAACATGTCATAAAAGGGATTCAAGCAAGAGCTACCCGAACATGAGCACCTGTCAATTACCTGACCGCAATAAAAGGGACACATGCACAACCCAGAAGGCGCACGCTCATTGACAAGATCATGGGCCTCACGCCAACGACCTCATACGAGCTCATACGACGTTCCCATAATAGGGGTTGAAATCACGACCGCGCAACAACTCGCAAGTAGCCGACATATCTGAGTCAAGGAAATATTTTCCATTCTCCGTATCTGTAATTTTAACTCGAAATAAAAAGTCAGAAGTTTATTTTGTAGCATAATAATACATTTATTCATTTATTTTGGTATTGCGAACATTTTTGTTATACATAGAAATTAATTTTCTGCTTTGATTCCGGCGATTTGCATAGAAGAAGCAGGCGCACGTTTCCGACGTCATTTCTGGATTACAAAATGTAAAGTGTTCACCATAATTCGTAGTTTTGAGATCATGTCCACCTCGATTCATGAACATAGATTTTGTGTTTAGAGGATATTGAAAATGCTGACCAGTTATCTCTCCTTTAAATTGTTCAATAAATTGGTCAATTTCCTCATGAAATTTCATTTTGTTAATTCTATTTTCTTGTAGGTCTTTACACATCTAGTCTCAACTTTAAAATGATGTATAACAATTATTTTATTGTTTTGGAGCTACTTTTAAAAAATGTCAAAATAATGTATGCATTGTTTAGAGCACAAACCCCGCCCTTAAGGTGTGTTTCGCAATAGGGAAACCGGTTTCCTTTAAACCTTTTTAATGACGGACAGCCCATTTCCTCGATATTAATGAGCTGACGACTCCCAAAAAACTTCTGTAGAAATCGTTTCTTTTCCACACCTTTACAAATAATTTGTTTTCCGCTTGTAATTGTCCTTAGATACTTTCGAGTTTGTGGAAAACTATTCTCTCTATCGTTCCAAAAAATTTTGTGATGTGTATTGGTTAACCAAATTGCAGTCTTTCGAGATTTTGTATTTAGCAAAGTAAAATCATATGGTGGTTCTATTAAAAAACTATTATTCAAGTTTGGATCTTTTTCGAATACAATTCCAATTTCTTTTAGAATAAAATGATTATTAGTATCAAAGAAACCTTGAACATCAATCGAAACAGTATCATTCAACATTTTTCTAATGTTAAACAACTCGTTGTACTAGTCCGTTTAATGGGTTATATTCAACTAAACGGTCATGTATGAGGAGACAGTAAGCTTGGGTATTTTCATGACTTGGTGTCTTCAGTTCTATTGAAATTCTCACATCAATAGGACCAGTTTTCACTGATTCGTTTTGATATGAAAGATCAACCACAATAATAGGGGCCTTCAATTTAAATTCATTTGGGGTCAAAAATGGTTGTGATTCACGATTATAGTAACTAGACTGAAATCTTGTATACATTTCATATAGGTGAGCATACTGATTCTTACTAAAATCAACATTCAGATTATCATATGGATATGACTCTCAATTCAAGTGAACTTTCAAGTTTGATAAGTTATTTGTGATAAGTTCTCCATTTAGTGTAAATCCAATTATAGCAAATCTTGGTTTTTCGCGGTTAGCCGACAATTTCACATTCCAGCTGTGTTGACTTCCATACCCCAATTTGGGGTTAACATATGAATCCCAACTCCGGAATGCGATTGGTAGGTTTACACCACTTTTAATAATATCGTACATCTTAATTTTTGCAAAATCGCTCGGAGTTACATGGGGAATTTTCCAGGTTATATTCGTCATTTCCAACTTAAAAGTTTGTTCATTTCTGGTTTGTTCAAACACATCACCAAGATTCTTAGTTAGCATCAACACTAGTTCGTGTTTACAATTTAACAAAACTTTTTATAATCCTCAGCAAATCCCAATAAATTTTTTAATGGTACAGAAAAGTTAAAGTGGGGTCCCGTAGATATTTCGTCCCCACTGCTCCATCCGGAATTTAATAGATTTTGACTTTGAAGATTATCCAGAGATATATCATTTTTTAGGGTTGTAGTCATACCGACAAATCGTGTTTTATCAATCTCACATCCATTTATTTCGTACTTAATTTCATCCAAAAAGTAAGCAATACAATTATTTTTAAAAAAAGTGGTAACATTTTCAGTTGTAGGTCCATTCGGTGAATCTTTTCTAATAATTCCTTTGAAAATTAAGGTAACTTTCGTGAGGAAGCACGTACAAGTCTTGATTTTGAATAGTAATTCGAATTTCATCGTTTGGCTTAAATGTTTGATTATACGATGAATAAGTATGAAACTCTTTCTTCGAAATACTCTCATCTGAGTAAACCTTTTCTCGAACATTTAAAATTTCGTTCATTATTTTCCTTTCCACCTTTTATATTATACTCGAAGCTTCAAGCCTAACGACTTTAAAAATAGTTTATTTTTCAAAGTAAGTGAGCTTCTTTTAACTTTTGATCCTCTTTCTATAGCTTTACAATTAGTAATGCTTGGCTGAGGACTTAAGCTACGTCGTTTATTATAAATAATCATTCTATTAACCGAATGTGCATGCGAATCGAAACGTTTTCACCACGTAGATTCACCAAATCACCGTTTTGATCAACTATGCGTATAGATAGTGTGCTTATTTCGTCACAGTTGATTGATAAATAAATTAGGTTATGTGGTGTCACTGTCATTTTATACCCAGGCGGAACATTAATGCCAAACTCATGTAATGTATGATTCGGTGTATTATCTACATATGAACCGCTGATTATATTACATTCCAAACGAATTGTATTAATTTTTAATATGTTCACGGTCTGATCTGATCGATAGGTTTTTGTAGGATGTGGTTCTAATACTTTTTGATGGAAACCAAACAGCTGTCCAACCGATCTTTCCTTATTAAAGTAAACTGACTCTCGCATGGTAGTTATTTCAACTTTAAGTGTATTATTATTACTTTGAATTTTAAATGTATTTTCCAGGTTATAGTCTTTTAGTTTATTGTAAATAAAATCAATTCATATGATCCAGTTGGAATTGTAATAACCTTGTCATCGATGTGGAAGAGGTTATTTTTTTCATCAATATTTGGAATCGAATTATACATATTAAAATCGATAAGAGCGCACTCATATCGACCATTCAATTCGATAGGTGGAAAAAAGTTTGTATTTATAATGGAACTATTTCCATTCAAGGATAATGCAAGTGATCTAGACATATTGAAATCTCTTGATAAACTGTGGGATTGTAAGTATCTAACCAAGCTTTATATTGAAATTACTCCTTAAATCATAATAAATTGATCAAATCCTTTTCTGTATCTTCCGTTATCCATTTCGTTATCCTTGCTCATTAATAGGAATCCGTGCTTATCCTCCCAACATTTTTGACAAATTTTCACAAATGTTTCATAATTCATATCAGTGTTAATATGGTCCCGATATATATGCCGCATATATAAATCATCTTGCTTACACATTATAATAAAGTTGGCATTGTCACGAATCAGATGTTTAGGTATATGACTATACGTTTGACATAAATAAAAAGAGTCGATATTTTTATGTCGACCCATACAAAAATAAGATCTTATGTTATCTTGTTTTTCACAAGCTACGTCATCGAATATCATAATGGAATTGTTTTTAACTTCACTGGGGTCTAGTACACCCTCATTATGGGAGAATGTATGATATCCCATTCCTTTAATCGGTTTGATTAATTTCTCCAAGTACTCATATTTAAGTTGATATAAACTTTTTGAAAATATATAAACATTTTCGAATTTTAATCCATTAGGACTCTCTATTAGACTTAACATAATATTAGTTTTACCACAATTCGAAGGCCCAACAATTAGAGCCCTTATTGTGTTCGGTAAGAGAGCACTATGTCGTGGCGGTAGATTTTTCTCGTTTTCATCGTTAATATTTCTAACTACAATTTTTTGTTTCTGACTTATTAAACGCATCTTTTAACCTAATGTACCTCATTCAATGAGAAATCTTTGATGATTAAACATCAATAAAATGGGGAAACGTTTTTATAATCGCATCAGTCGTATTTTTAATTGTAAACACGGTGGTGGTTTTGTCGATAAGCTAATTAATACATTACCGTTTGAAGCCCATATTCCGGGATATAATTTTTGTGGACCGGGTACAAAGTTACAGAAACGGTTGGAACGTGGTGATCAAGGAATAAACCCATTGGATGAAGCTTGCAAAGAGCACGATATCGCATATTCTCAAAACAAGGCGTTGAGTGAACGACATAGGGCAGACTCCATATTAATTGACAAAGCCTGGTCGCGTGTCAAGGCACCAGATAGCAGTCTTGGTGAAAGAGCAGCAGCATACTTTGTTACAAATATAATGAAAGCCAAGAAAAAATTTGGTATGGGATTGAATAAAACGAAACAGAAAGGAAGGAAAAAGATATTGAAGAATAAAATGAAGAAGACAAACCTTTCGACTGTAATTAATGCTGCTACTAAGACATTATGAGTGCAATTAAAGTTGCACGTAAATCAATTCATCAATCAATGGGTTCTAAGAAAAATGTTAAAGTACCTCGTGTAATTAATGTACCCAAAATTGGAGGTTTTCTACCAATCGTGCCGATCTTGACAGCCCTCAGCGCTCTTGGTAGTTTAGCAAGTGGTAGTGCAGCAATTGCATAAACAATTAACAATGCGAGAATGGCTAAGGAAGATATGGAGGAGAAAAAACGTCACAATAGGAAAATTGAAAGTGTTGCTGTAGGAGAAGGATTATATCTCAAGCCCTATAGAAAGGGTTATGGTTATAGTAAGGGGAAAGGAATTAAGAAGCGAAAAAACTAATTTCTCTGCTACCCAATAGACCACTATCAAATATCGACATTATACATTTTGCTAGGAAATATATCCCACATTTTAGAGGGGTGTTTATGAGAGATCTACTCCCAGAAGCACCAAAAAGTAGGGAGTGTGGTATAGTAAACTTAGATAATTCCCGATCAAGTGGTACACATTGGGTTGCATATAACAAAAATAAAAATAATATACATTATTTCGACAGTTTTGGAAATCTTCAGCCACCTAGAGAAGTTGTGAAATACTTGGGACATAGAATACAATACAACTACGATAGAGTTCAAGACTTTGATACATACAACTGTGGACACCTGTGCCTCGCTTTTCTACTTTCTTTCGTAGAAAATGTGGAGTCAAAACCGGTATATTTAAATGGTTAATTTACATTTGGGGGGTTGAAAATCAATGTATGTGTACGTGTATGTGTGAGCTCTGTATGGTATAAAAAGTGGACCTGCACGCGTTCAAATTCACAGTCTAAGTTTCTACTTTACATCGAACGTCATCTAGAGGACAAGAATTTTTAATCATTCTTAACAAAAAAAGCCTATAACTGCTCATAACAGCTCAAAACAGCTGGTGACCAGCTTATAACAACTAGTAAACAACTAGTTAACAGCTACTAAACAGATAATAACCATCTAATAACAGCTATTAACCAGCTAAAACAAGTAGTAAGCAACTACGAAACAAGTACTGAACAACTGCTAAACAGGTAGTAAACTTCAAAATACAGCTAAAAACAACGTGGAACAACTGTATCAAGTCCAAAAAACTCAACAACCATCATGAATCAGGAAAACCAGATGAACATTGTAGTTAAAGAGTTCAATAAATTTAATAAAAAGACACTGCTATCGAAGACAAGGATGCCTGAAAATGTAAGATTCCCGATCCTCAAGGCGGAGCGCAAAACAACAAAGGTTGGAGAATCTATTGCTCTCGAGTTTGAGGAGCACATTCTGTACATGCCGGAAAGGTACACCTCTCTTCAAGATGATATCATCAATGAAATGGTTGATGGAAAATTTAATATTTATAAAAGTAATGACAATTTGTATTTAGAAATAAGTCAGTAATCATTAAAAAGATTGAGATTTTAAGAATATAACAATAAATACACTTTTTAAAATATAATGAAGAAAATGTATCGAATCTTTTTTTTTTATTCGGAAATGGTATATAAATATTACAGATCTTGGCGTTCCCTAAACAGTATTTGTTTAGTAACTGAGGAGTGACTACATGAATTTCGGAAATTTTAAATCTTTCACCTATAAAGTTTGAACAATATACTACAATGAATATTTTGTCACAGTTAACCAAAGCTAGATTTGCTTTGAAGCGAAAATTCGATGATCTCAAACAAGTCAAAAATCATACGAATTTACAATTGGAGGAAACTTTTAAACCTATTACTGAACCCTTACATGAACTTGTTAAGGAAAATAAAAAACAAAAGATTTCTAAAGTAAAAGATAGTATAAAAGTAAAGCGTGAAATGAAGCAAATTAAGAAATACGATGATGATGAGAGAGAGCTTGACGATTTCTACTTTACAACTAATGAGAAAGATCCGCAGTATAATCGAAACATAACTCCACCAAGGTCTTTCGATGATAGTGATTCCTATAATCAATTCTTTTCACAAACGAATATAGAGGAAGATATAGAAGAAGAGAAAAAGGAGAAAAGTGAAGAAGAAGGGACAACACCTTTACCAATGTTTACAGGAGAGGCCGATATGGGTGTGGATGCAGAGCTAGAAGATAATAACACTAGTTATAATTATGATTTTAATATCAGTAATTTGACCAGAGGAAATGTGTTGGATAAGGGTTATGGACCTAAAAAAAGCGCAAACAATTCATTAACTTTGGGAGATAAAGAATTAAAAATTAAAAATAATAAAATAACATTTTTTAGTGGAATGAGTTGTGATCTGACTCCTGGTCTGTACTCTCTAATTTTTCTTAGTAAACCTGAAAACTATGATGATCAAGACTTGAAAATGTATAAAAAAATTATTTTAGAAACGAATATACATAGAGTAGGCTTTAAACCTAATAACAGAATCAAGGGTACACGAGCATACAAATATAGCCATATTATTAAGAAGTTGATAGACAAAGATTTCAGTCCTACAACGTCTACTCCACTTCGCTCAAAAACAGGCTTTGGTTACATGACTCTTCAGAAATCAAATCCAAACTATGTATATTGGAATGATGTAAATGAGTTAGTCGAACGATTGGAAATTTTAGTAGCATCAAAAGGAGCGGGTAACACCAGCCACAATAACGAAATTTTTTCAATATTAGAGGAATTGCGTGAAGAAAGGATTATATATTAATGAGTATAAATAGGAAGGACAAATATGTTTTACATTTATAAACATCATGTCTGTCGACAAGTTTGGACATTTTTCTGTTGATAAGGAACGATCAGAAAATTTGAAAAGACGTGTTAATTCTACTGAGGGATTATTCATTGATGAGGACGGTAATCTAAGCCTTTAGACAACAATGATCTAGCAACGAAACAATATACTGATGAGATCCTCGGAAAGTTGGGAGAAGATTTAAGAAAAATTATAACTCAAAATGTTAATCGTCGACTCACAAAAATTTCAAGCTTAGAAAATAAAATTGAATTGAATAGTAAGAGGGCAGACAGCGCTGACCAAATTTTTGCCAAAATTCTGGAAAAGATTAAAACCATTGAGGACTATATATTTAGATATGTAACAAAACCGATATCATTACCGAAAAAAACCACAATTGAGTTAGAAGGTGTCGCTTTTCAGCCTATTAGAAGAATATGATTAAGCGAGAAATCGTAAATGAGTTGCACGGACCATCTCGAAAAAACTTTCAACAAAGACGAGTGATTACAAGGGGTATAAACGATCTGTGGCAAGCAGATTTGGTTGAAGTGGGAGCCTTTTCAAAATCTAATGATGGGTACCGATACTTGTTGACTGTTATAGACACATTTTCGAAATATGCTTGGGGTGAGGCATTAAAATCAAAAAATGCAAATGATGTTTCCCAAGCCATGGAGAGAATATTTAAATCGGGTCATGGAACACCAAGAAACCTGCAAACTGATGATGGCACTGAATTCTTTAATTCCAAATTTAAGGTATTAATGAAAAGTTATAGGATAAATCATTATTCAACTTTCAGTACTCTAAAAGCATCAATAGTTGAACGTTTCAATAGAACTCTTAAAGAGTTAATGTGGCGTGAGTTAAGTTTCAATGGAAAATATAAGTGGATAGATATGTATAAACAATTAATTAATAAATATAATAATAGAGAGCATAGAACAATAAAAATGAGTCCAAGTAAAGTCAATTCTTCCAATGAAAAACAAATATTACAAACATCGTATAATCACCTGAAAATATTTGTTGCAAGTAAATTCCGTAAGGAGGACCACGTTCGTATCAGTAAATACAAACATGTCTTTGAGAAAGGGTATACACCGAACTATACAACTGAAATCCTTAAAATTAGAAAGGTGAGGAATACATACCCTAAAACATACTTACTTGAAGATTTAGATGGTAGCCCGATTCAGGGCGGATTCTATAAAGAAGAACTGAAAAAAACACGATTTCCCCACACATACCTAGTTGAAAAAATTGTAAGGCAAAAAGGAAATAAAGTTTTGGTTAAGTGGCTTGGGTTTTCAAAGACTAGCTGGATAAACAAGGAAGACATTTTGTAGTATAATAAATGATTTATTTAATTAATTTTTATTTACATATTATCTTATCTTATATTAAGTTTAATATTAATATTTTTCTACAATGTTTTAAATTAAAATTAAATATAATAAAAATACTTTTTAAAAACTCAAAATCATTTTCATTTATATTTTCCAAAGTCTCGATCATAATAAAACATCTCCAATTCAACTGATTTATAAAATAGTTCTTTTTCAATATGTTCCTTTTGAAATTTAAGGCTATCTAATGATTCTCCATCGTTCACATAATTATTTTGTATCATCTCACCCAAGCAAAATGAATTTGATTCTAGCCATTCAACATTTTCTAAAATATCTTTTTCAATTAATCTCTGATGTTTTATTGATGTCGTACCATGGTCTTCATTACTTAACTCTAAAAATTGTGTTTCATTAACATTACGTTTTCTTTTGTTATCTTTGCCAAAAAGAATTTTTTTATTTACTTTAACTGTTAGTTAGACCGTTGAAGAGAGTAGACGTGTCTTGTGCGAGCTCCGTGAAAAGTGCAAGAAAGTTGATAAATTAATGCAAACAAAACACAAAAACTAAACAGGTTAATTTCAAATAAGCGAAAAGACGCTAAAACCCAAAGAAATTTAGGTTTCAACCCACAAAATCGGTGTAATGTCTTAAACTAGCACATAATTATTTTATCTTATAATAATAAATAAGTGCCACGCTAATAAAGCTCAATGAGCTACGAACAGAATAAAGAGCGACTCAGCTCCGCGAGCCGAAGAGACGGTTACTTTTCGTATGTCTCAACGCGTGATAGCGAAGTGCAAAAAACGACCCTACTGTCGGTCGATAGCCAAAGAGCACGATCTTGCTCACCATGCTTACTTACGGCTACCCCTACTCCGACGGCGTGGAGTTAACAATGCAAAACCCCCCCACCATCAGTTTCGACCCCTGGCGCACCAACAACATGCAACGGTAAAACTTCTGCATCCGCACTAAATTTGTCAGCAGCAACTACGGCTACGGCAAAAAAACCAACGACAACCACAGCTACGACTATTATTTCGGAATCGACTGCAACCGCAGCTCTAAATACAACGGCAACAAAAACAACGACAACAAATCAAAACCAAAACAAAATTCAGCAAGCGGGTCCGGCCATACAGACCGGACTAGATCGGTACATCCATATCAAGCGTAAGCTTAGCCCGCAGAACACCGCGGTAGGTAACAAGTCAAAAATAAACCGTGTCCAAGTAGAAGATATATTACCCGGGAGATCCGACAGCAATCGATTTGCGCTTCTAGCAGAAAATGAATCAGGACGGGCTCAGGAGACCCAACCGAAACCTAAGCCCCCACCAATTTACATTAGGGAGAAAATCTCGAACGCTCTGGTCAACAAAATTGTTGCGCTGACCGGAGACGGAAACTTTCATGTTGTTCCGGTCACAAAAGGGGATATCCATGAAACCAAGCTTCAGACCAAATCTGAAGAACATTTCCGAGCAGTATCCAAATACCTGGAGGAAGCTAGGAAAAGCTACTACACGTACCAACTAAAAAGCAGCAAGGGCCTGCAAGTGGTAATAAAAGGAATCGAGCCCGACGTAACCGCCAAGGAAGTTATCGATGCTCTTAAGGAAAAGGGGTTTTCTGCAAAGAACGTCAGTAACATTATAAACAGGAACAAGGTGCCGCAACCACTCTTCAGGGTCGAGCTGGAGCCAGACAGCAGAGTCTTGAAGAAAAATGAAGTGCACCCCATTTATAACCTGCAATACTTATTGCACCGAAGAATTAACGTGGAAGAGCCACATAAAAGGAACGGCCCAGTGCAATGCACAAATTGTCAGGAGTATGGACACACCAGGGCATACTGTTCGCTTCGAACAGTCTGTGTAGCTTGTGGAGACTTCCACAATTCGGCTAACTGCCCTGCCAACAAAGAAGACCCCAAAAAGAAAAAATGCGTTAACTGCCAAGGTAACCACACGGCAAACTACAGGGGCTGTCCGGTCTACAAGGAGATGAAGGACCGCATGCGAAAAGTGATAGCAACGCGTCATCAGAAAACTCAAAATGCGTACACTTACTCGCGTACGACGCCGGAAGTATTTTTCGGCACGGCTGCAAGATCCTCCTTTGGTCAACTAAATACCCAGACAGGATTCTCATACGCCGATGCCCTTCGATCGGGGACGGAAAACCCACTCCAGTCTAATCTAGGAAACGCTCAGCAGATCCAAGAACAGTCGCAAAGCACTCTGGAAACTATGATGGTCACCATGCAACAAAGTATGATGGAACTCATGTCATTCATGAAAACGACCATGCAAACACTGGTTCAAAACCAGAACATGGTGTTACAGCTACTTGCAGCTAAGCAGTCCAAATAATCAGATGGCAAACCTACGAATAACAATGTGGAACGCCAATGGCGTTTCACGGCACAACCTTGAAGTAACACAGTTCCTGAATGAAAATCATATCGACATTATGCTACTGGTATAGACGCACCTCACAAACAAATACAACTTCCAAATAAGAGGCTACACTTTCTACCGCACAGACCATCCAGATGGTAAAGCCCACGGCGGAACCGGCATCCTAATCAGGGAACGCATCAAGCACCACTTTCACCAAAGGTTTTCAACTAATTACCTGCAAGCCACGTCTATCAAAGTGCAGTCAGGCAACGGAAACCTCACCATAGCCGCTGTCTACTGCCCGCCTCGCTTTACAATTTCTGAAGGACAATTCATGGACTTCTACAACTTGCTTGGAGACCGCTTTATAGCTGCAGGGGACTATAATGCCAAACACACGCACTGGGGATCACGCCTTGTGACTCCCAAAGGAAGGCAATTATACAATGCAATCATAAAACCGAACAACAAATTAGACTATGTTTCCCCTGGCAGCCCCACATACTGGCCAACAGACCCCAGGAAAGTTCCAGACCTAATAGACTTTGCGGTGACAAAAAACATTCCCCGCAATATAATAAGCGCCAAAGCGCTTTCGGACCTGTCGTCGGACCATTCGCCAGTGCTAATAACTCTTCTTCAAAGCACAAGAACCACAGATCACCCCCTCAGGCTGACGTCGCACAGAACCAACTGGTTAAAATATAAAAAGTATGTAAGCTCACACATCAAATTAACACCTCACTTCAACATCGAAGCGGACATCGACTGATCTACCGATGCTCTTGAAGAAGTATTCGTGGAGGCAGCCACTATCTCAACACCACAAGGCAGGGACGCGCAAACCAACCACTTCAAAACTAATCTGCAAATTGAACGGTTAGTCCTAGAAAAGAGGCGCCTGCGACGTGCCTGGCAAGCCAACAGATCGCCGTCATCAAAACAACGTCTTAAGGAAGCCACTCGCTCACTAAATCGAGCTCTAAAGCAAGAAACAGAAAATGCACAGCTGCAGTACATTACAAAACTATCGCCAACCAGTACAAAACATCCTCTGTGGAGGGCTCACCCAAATCTGAGCTCTCCAATCGAAACAGTGACTCCGATAAGAAACTCATCTGGCATCTGGGCCCGCAGCGACGAAGATAGAGCCGAAACTTTTGCGTTACATCTAAGAAACGTCTTCCAGCCGAACCCTGCCACTGGTTCATTTTTCCTACCACAAATCGAATCTGAATCTATTTCCCTACCACCATTGTTTCAGCCAAAGGAGATCGCGAAAGTCATTGGGGAACTGAAACCAAAAAGGGCCCCTGGCGGTGACCAAATTACCCCAAAAATGTTAATTGAACTTCCAAACTCTGCCATTGAGGTTATCTGTAAGCTCTTCAATGGGATTATAACTCTCGGCTACTATCCGAAAAAATGGAAAAAATCTATTATCATTATGATACCGAAGCCCGGAAAAGACCACACAATTCCGTCATCCTACAGACCAATTAGTTTATTATCGTGTCTGTCTAAGCTGTTCGAAAAATGCCTTCTAACTCGCATAACACCATATCTAGGAGCACACAATGTTATCCCTGCTCATCAATTTGGATTTCGTCAAAACCATGGAACAATCGAACAAGTTAACAGAATAACATCAGAAATACGCACAGCCTTTGAGCATCGGGAATACTGCAGCGCAATATTCCTCGATGTATCTCAAGCCTTCGATCGAGTATGGCTAGATGGCCTCATGCACAAAATCAAAACACACTTACCTGATTACACTCACAAGCTTCTTGAGTCGTATCTATACAACAGGACCTTCGCAGTAAGGTGCAATACAACAACATCCGACGACTACATTATCAAAGCTGGAGTCCCGCAAGGAAGCGCGCTAGGGCCTACTCTGTTCCTCCTATACACAGCGGATATTCCCACGAACGAGCAGCTAACAACATCTACGTTCGCTGACGACACCGCAATTTTAAGTCGCTCGAGGTGCCCAGGCCGAGCCACAACACAGCTAGCAACCCACCTCCTCGTAGTAGAGAGGTGGCTATCTGATTGGCGGATTAAAATAAATGAACAAAAATGTAAACACATAACGTTTACTCTCAACAGGCAAACATGCCCTCCACTATTATTGAATAATACGCAGATTCCCCAAGTCAACGATGTAACGTATCTCGGCGTCCACCTTGACAGACGACTAACCTGGAGAAGACACATCGAACGCAAGAAAGTACATCTAAAACTAAAGGCCAGCAGCTTCCACTGGATTCTTAACGGTCGTTCGCCCCTGCGTCTGGACTACAAGGTTTTGCTCTACAATTCCACTCTCAAGCCCATCTGGACATATGGCTCCCAGCTATGGGGGAACGCAACATAGACATTATACAGCGCGTTCAATCGAAAATCCTGCGAACTATCACTGGGGCACCATGGTATACTCGCAACCAAAACATCCACACGGACCTAAGCACTCTTACCGTAAAAGAAGAAATAGACAAACAAAAAGCGTCCTACAACGAAAAACTCTCTGTGCACCCCAATCGCCTCGCAAGAGGCTTGACTTGGGTTTCCAGCCGATCCCGTCTACAACGCAACGACCTGCCAAGCCAGCTATAACTTTCGGGCCCCTTTAGCACAACATCAGTCATATGACTGTGAGTTAGATTAATTAGTCTAAGATTTGATACACTTATTGTTAGTATCCAAAGGGAGAAGATTCAATAAATAAATAGCAAAGCATTTAAAAAAAAAAAAAAAAAAAAAAACTGTAGTTATTTTATGTGCTTTTGATCTAAACATTGTTCTATTACCATATAGTGAGGCCCCAGTTAATAAAACGTTTTTATAGTCTTCGATTGTTAGATTTCGTGAACTCACTCCCTTTGCTTTATTATGTGAAGATTCAACTTGATCTATTCTATAACAATAAACCTTTGAGCACAGACCTACAAATTCTGTCATGAGTTTACCGTTAAGCTCATCTTTAAAAAACCCTTAACTTTTTTTGTTAACTCTTTTAAAGTTATATAGATTTATTCTTTCATCTGAATAGTCCGATGTATCAAATTTTGCTTCAAGATCATTACGAATATCTTTATAAAAATCTTCAGTTTTTATTGTATAGATAAATGAATCAGTATCCATATAATTTAAGAGTAACTTTTCCTGAAACTTTGGCTTCATATATTGATAGTGAAAATCATACATTTTCCATTTCGATAAGTCTAATACTGCAAATCCTAAATACATTGGTTTATTAAATAGAACGGACAATCTTTTCATTTGAATTGCATAGAAATTATCATTAATTTTAGTTGCACTATGAAAATTGGATTTTGAAATTAAGGTTTTGGCACAATGTGCTTTTCGTCCAGTCTTGGAGTTATCCGGAGCTTCCCATTAACTAATAAGCTTAATATCGACCCTGCGCTCGGGATCTTCCATTGTTTTTCCGTAAACAGAATTATTCATTAATTAAAAAAAATCTTTTTCAAATTTATTTTTTGCATTTTGTCTATGTAAAGTATTTAGATCAATGTAATTCTTTAACCAAGGCTTTTGTAAAAACTGAACACCTCTATGGATCTTTTTCAATACTAACCCATTCTGTATACATTGTTGCAAATTCCGATAATGTATTACATAATTTTTCTTATTTCCCAGGTCAGCAATTAATTTTTTTTACCTTATCCTCTTTTGAGGCCAGACAATTTGACGGACAAAATGGAAGATCATTATGAAGATCATGTAAACGGTATGGATATATTAAGTCCACTTCCAAAAAATAACCGTATTTGCTATCGATTGGAATATTATTAATATCAAAATTGTCTATGTCTGTGGTAGACATCCACTTAAAATCTTTATATGGTAAAGGTTGTGACATTGCCCAACCATACAAGTTATTCGCATCTACATACATTAAAAATGAAGACTCCTTCGAGGAATCATAATCTGACAAATATTTGTTATTTGCTTTTGTATATATATGACAACATTGAACTAAACCACCTCGAATGCTACTTTGAATAAATCTATACATATCTATATCTGTCAGCAATTCAAGTTGAATATTTGTAGATTTCAACATTGCCTCCCAAGGGTCAAGTGAATAAATTTGCAAACAAATTTTTCGGAAGTTTTCAAAAATGTCGGTTAAAAGAAATACATCAGTTTTTAAATATAATTCTAAATAATCTTTAAGAGTGGAACAAGAGAAATGCGACCAAACTTTAAGAGCTTGATCATAATCTTCCTGAGAGCATTCCCTTTCCGTTAAATTACTATAGAATGCTTCCCTTGGTGGGAGGGAAGTTTCCTCGAGTCTACTAGCGGAATCTAAATATTCATAGGGAAATATACCCTTCTTACGCATTAGTCGAAATTCTATATCACTACTGAAAAACGATTTTACAGTGTTCAATTGATCATCAACTAAATTAGAAGCTAGGGTATCTAAACTTGATGGCATAAATTTTTATGTATCGAGAAAACGAATTTCAAAACTATTTCCACTTAAACTTTTTATTTTCTTTGAGACAGAAATATAGTTTTCCTTATTTATTGGTATTACGGAAATTTCACCGGGATTCTTTCCCAACTCTTGAATAAATAAATGACAGTCGTATTTTGAAAAATTATGAAAAAATACTGGTATGAATTTGTTAACTTTATAATCCAAGTTACACTTAGAGTGGGCTGCACCTCTAAAGCGACTTGTGAAATGACAATGATCTCTAACCCTATCAGTCCCTAAATCTTTCTGACAAATAGAACAATTCAATGAATTATCAAATATTTTCTGGTCATCCAAAGTCATTCTCATAGGAACTATTTTATTTAAGTAGTCATCACTCAATTTAGTTAAATTTTTTATCAATGAATCTACAAAACTTACTCCCGAATTTTTTCCTGTTTCTAAAACAAATTTATCTAGTCTAGAATCAAAAGCACACTTTATATAATACGCATATGATATTGGAATATGTTCATTAATATTAAATAATTTAGGGCTCACTTCAAGATTTTTCGGTTCCAGAATGTATTCAAAATCCGCGTAGACAACGAATGGAACTTGAAGCTGATGTTGAACCTGGGTAAATTCCAATGTATTATTCTGGGGGTGTGGCATCTTTGAGACCTTTTTACTGCAGAGCGTTTTGTGTTTCAATGCAGCTTCCTCAGTTTTGGAAAAATTTAAACACACATTGCAGAAATATTGCGCCCTCTTCTGATTTCCTCTCTGAGCAGTCATTAGTCTTTGAAAGAGAAATATATACAAATTATTTAATTGCTTAAAAGAGATAAAAATGAATAAAAGAATTTACCTTGAAATATTTTTAATGTACATGTAATGTCCATTTCCACCTTCTTCCAAAAGCATCATATTGATATGAAGAGGCTTTTCCACTTCCGATTGAAAAAGTGGTCCAATTATTTCCCTCGTCTCTTCATTATATCCGAATACGTTTAAACTCATATGAGTATTCTTCTTTAAAAATTTTTTTATACATTTTATTTCAAGGGGGAAAGTCAACCCTGTGAAATCTAATATTATTTCATCACTTATACGAATTATCTCCAGCGATATATCAATATTATATGCCGAACATCTTTGCGGCCTATTAACAATTTTCAAGGCAGAAATCAAAGCCCATTTAAAACAATAGTGATCATTTTCGTTACAAACGTTAACTATTGCTTTTTTCTTTAAAAGGAAACGAGGTAGTGGTATGAAAGATGAACCAGCCATCGGTGTATAATGATTCACATTCATTTCCAAGCGAATCAATTTTATAAGAGACCATCCACTATCTCTCTCTTGAAATTCTTGTGTTTTTGAAATTATTTCCATGGTATGTTCATGGAAGATATTTTCTAAGTCAGAATCTTTGTTCATGATCGTCATTTTACTTTGAAAGCTTTTCATATCAATTTCTTCAGATTCATCTTTAAAAAGTATATACTCTGCAAACAGTTCAAAGTAGACTTTTGCTGAAGTATAACTTTCTAACAGAATGCTGAGATGAGGTAGCAGGGACAATCCAGCTTCACTCAAGAAACTCTCAGGTAAGATCAAGTCCGATCCATCGTTTACATACATGTAATGTAGTATTCTTCCCTTGAATCCCTCAGAAATTTTTTTAACTCTTCCGTTCCGTCCGAACGGACATGATTTGCCCACTTATTCTTTAGCAAGAAACACTTGCAGGATTGGCAAAACTGATTTTGGTTATTCATTTTTTTTTTATTCGTTTTGGTAAAATTCTTTTTTCACGATCACTTTTTTCACTTTTACTCAAGTTGTGTTTGACGTAGCAGAGTATCCCACTTCAAGACTATTTTTGGAAGACTAACTATTGTCCTCGATCATTTATAGTGTTTGAAGTGGGCGTGAACGATAATATTGAAGATGAGAGATGCATACTTAAGATTTTTTTAAATTCGAAAACAATATAGGCAATTCTAGTAGGTTACATCGACTGTTCATTGGTTAGAAGAGATGAGAAGTATTGATTTTGAAAAATATTTGATACAAGTGTAACCAATAGGACACCATCAAATCGATAAAGGAGACACAAAATCATAGAATAAAGGAGAGTGTTGGTTAGAAGAGGTCGCACATACTTTGCTGCAGGTGGGAAAGGAAAGGTCATTTTTTAGACACACCATCATACTCAGGTAGCCAATAGGGGACAGTTTGGAAAAAATCATTTCGAGTTTGGGAAAAAACAAAGATTTTCATTTGTTGAATTTCGAGAATGCACATTTTTGGGTAAAAGAAGAGGAAAAATCAAAGATTTTTCATTTGTTGAATTTCGAGAATGCATATTTTTGGGTAAAAGAAGAAGATGAAAACCTGTAGAAATTTCCTTATAAATCTTGTAAGCATATTTAAAAGGGTAAGACGAGATTGTTGACTTAGATAGACAACATGCATTCAGTTAAAATAAATAACTTTTTGAAAGTATTTGACGGAATTCTGTTCAATGCACACTTTGTACGGCTCCAGTTCATACAATCAAAACTCTTTGAATGTGAACGAGGTAATATAAAAACATCTATTCATGGAAATCATATGGACACCTGCGTGTGGAGCAATGATGCAGCCACTGAGGGAGTTGATACTTGTGTATGCCATCGAATTTCGGATTACAAAAAGGAAGCACTCAACATTATGAATAAATACTATAATCTAGAAAAAAGAATGAAAATGATTAAATAACATAATAAAACATGTTCGCAGTACCAAAATAAACTTCTGACTTTTTATTTCGAGTTAAAATTACAGGTACGGAGAATGGAAAATATTTCCTTGACTGAGATATGTCGGCTACTTGCGAGTTGTTGCGCGGTCGTGATTTCAACCCCTATTATGGGAA
This sequence comes from Drosophila suzukii, assembly GCF_043229965.1. Taxonomy (NCBI): domain Eukaryota; kingdom Metazoa; phylum Arthropoda; class Insecta; order Diptera; family Drosophilidae; genus Drosophila; species Drosophila suzukii. Next base: position 2,461,678 of record NW_027255938.1, on the reverse strand, counting down.
CGTCGTATGAGCTCGTATGAGGTCGTTGGCGTGAGGCCCATGATCTTGTCAATGAGCGTGCGCCTTCTGGGTTGTGCATGTGTCCCTTTTATTGCGGTCAGGTAATTGACAGGTGCGCATGTTCGGGTAGCTCTTGCTTGAATCCCTTTTATGACATGTTTATGACCCATTTGTGGAAAGGAGAGAATCTTAGATCAATTTACCAGTTAAACGTTCTGGGGCGGAAACAAAAATGTGTATTTGAAAATATTCCACATCTGAGAATCATTAACTTGTGAGATTTATTTTATTGGGGTTCTTTTGATTTCTAAATTAGTTTTACAATCATACATACATGATCGGACATGTTCCTCTAAGATAACCATCTTTGAATACTTTGGTTGTGCGACCTTTCACACGTGCACAGCAACACCTGTGATAATGAGGCAAAAGGGTACGTGATACCACCTTTCCCCAACATGATCGGATATGTTCCTCTAAGATAACAACCTTTGGATACTATGGTTGTGCGACCTTTCTCACGTGCACCTTTCTCACCTGACTATTAATTGCACATAATGAGGGGAAGGATACATGATCAATATTGTCACATGGGGATGTGGGGGCGATGGGGGCAATTAAGTATACTCTTTATAGACATGATCGTGACATTTTTATGACTTCAAAGCCCATTAAAATCAGTTAATTTATTGGATTATGCTAATTGTCCCAGAACCCGCATACGTTAATGAGGGGGGAGGGGGGGCCGGGGGCCATTAATATGCTAATTGTCCCAGAACCCGTCTTTCCCTACTACTCCTAGTGTAAGCGAACGTTCCATCGTAACCCCACCTTTCTGCTTTTCCGGGACGTATCCGAGTGGCTCGATATGTCTTGCGTGTCTGTCGTGATGTGGTGGCTAGCTTGCTGCTGACAATGTCTTGCGCACTGCTCCTGGCTGCGCGGCTGAACGTAGCCTTGCTGGACAACTCCACTCGAAACCGTACCGATCGACCGCTCTGCCTTCTGGCTACTCGGGATTCTCCAGACGTAACTGTAGGACTTAGTTGATAGGGATAAACAGCCCACACCTACCTAGCCGTGTGATGCCCTCTGGACCTCAGGTAGCTGCGTCTCAATTCGGAGATTCCTGGTATCCCAATCCCGAATGTCTCGACGTAGCGATCTTGCTCCCTGTAGGCTCCCAAGGCGCTGCTTTTCCGGCGACTCGACTTATTGAAGGTCCCTTGTAGTTTATTTGGTTGACAGACTGTTCACTTTGGTATCTTGGCTGATCTTAACGGTTTGACCCCTCGTGATCGACTGATGCTGCTTCCAGCGCTGGACCCACTTAAAAAGGGCTCCTGGTACCGTTAATTCTTGGCATCTGCGCACGGCAACACTTCAGGGTCCAAAGTCCGCGGCTTTACCGTTCGACCTTTCGCCCTCTGCACACGGCCCCACACTAGGGTGCTAAGCGCGGCGATCTATTGTTAACCTTTCGCTCTTTCTCTCCAAGCTCTCTTTCCTTGTACTCTCCAAACTCTCTAGAGCCGAATTCTCCAAGCTCTCTCGTACTAAATTCTCCAAAACTCTTCCGAACTGAAATTTCTAAACTCTTTTGAACTGATAACTCCAAATTTTCTTGAACTGAATTCTCCAAGCTTTCTTGAACTGAATTCTCCAAACTCTCTCTTCCCGCATCTCTCTTCCATCTATTGCTGGTGCATCTGGGATTTATAAGGGAGTTATTCAACTCCTCACAATACATATTCTTGATCAGGATCACTAGCCGAGTCGATCTGGCCATGTATGTATCTAACAGCGTAAGAACGCTGAGATCTCGGAAACTATAAGAGATAGGCTATTGGTATTTAGCATGCAGATTCCTGATCTTCTTGCGCAGCGCAAGTTTGTTTTAGCAAGGTGCCAGGCCCACTTTAACGCCCGCAAACCGCCCAATGATTCGTACAGTTTTGATGCTAGAATACAAATTTTAACTAAAAAGTATTGCTCTCATCAATAACTATCGATTGACCAAAAAAAATTGGGCATGCCCACTTTACCGCCCACAAACTTTGAGAAATCGTAAATATGAACGCGGATATCTCGGAAACTATCAAAGATAGAGAATTGTGATTTCAGATTTTAATTCCGTAGCCTTGTACGCAGCGCAAAATTGTAACGCGAATGTACCACGCCTTCTCTAATGCCAACAAACCTGTTGCTCCTACAGTTTTGATGATAGAATAAAATTGATGTATTGTTCCTTTCAGTACCTATCGATTGACCAAAAAGGTTTGCAACGCACAATCTGACGCCGATAACGCTTAAATCGGTCTACCGCCCACATAACCATGTATTGAGATCGCGGGTAGGTGGCGCTTTTCAATCTCGCTTTTGTTGCTTGCATATCTCTATTTCCCTTTTGTTCCTGTAGTTGAGTGACAGTCGAGGTACTCGACTATAGCGTTCTTCCTTGTTTAAGTTGTATATGGGTACGAGCAAAAATTTTTTTTACGCTTAGACCGACATTTAGTAGAAGGGTATACTACATTTGTCGGAAAGTATGTAACAGATGGAAGGAAGCGTTTCTGACCCCTTGAAGTATATATATTCTTGATCAGGATCACTAGCCAAGTCGATCTCAACAGGTCCGTCTGTCCGTATGAACGCTGTGATCTCGAAAAATCTCTATAAAAGCTTCAACACTGGGATTAGGCAGGCAGATTCCTGAGATTCCTGCGCAGCGCAAGTTTGTTTCAGCAGAGTGCCACGCCCACTCTAACGCCCACAAACCGCCCAAGCCTGTGGCGCCCACAATTTTCATGCTAGATAAAAAATTTTAACTGAAATGTATTGGTCTCGTCAATACCTATCGATTGATCAAAAAATTTGCCACGCCCACTCTAACGCCCATAACGCTTAAATCTGTCTACCGCCGGTAGGTGGCGTATTTCAATCTCGCTTTGCTGCTTGCATATCTCCATTTCCCTTTGGTCCCATTAGCTGAGTAACGGGTATCTGATAGTCGAGGTACTCGACTATAGCGTTATTCCTTGTTTTCGTTTCGAATTAACAAAAGCATAGATCTGTTTAGGGTTATTTTGGAATTCGGTTCTACAACGGTTTAGGTAACTATTGTAGAATTCGGAATTATGGATTAAAAAATTAGAGCGAGCTATTAGATACCTAGAATGGTCAGCCAGCAGCCCGGTTCTCTAAAATTTCTCAAAAAGTCTGGACATGAAATTTTTTAGGAAAGAGAGTTTACGAGAGAACCAGGGTGGCTTACGAGACTCGTTGGCAGAGGGAAATGACGGGACAAACAAATCGATAGCTGAATATAGTGTACCATAAAACCGTTCCACAATATGAAAGGTGTCGTCGATTGAATCCAGGAAGGACTAATCGATATCGGATAAATGCATATTCATTTCTGTGAACTTAGCTCTACGAAAACAACGAAAGGACGCTGGTTCGGTTTCGGGACATGGCAGTACTGAAACTGATACTTTCAAAGTTACCACAAGTGTAGGATGGAACACATATTCAGGATTTTAGAGGTAACATATGCATTTGCAAAATCAAAGGAAAAATAAGGTCTAAAACTTTACCAGAGCAGTTCTAGACTGAGTTCAGTTGTCCTAAAGAGAGATCAATAAGACCGTGAACAAACTCATGAGCCGTTTTGGAAACGAGAACATTTGGATTAGTTGAGGGCATCCAAGAAATGGCAGGAAGGTTACAATTGCCCAAAACGATAAGATGATCATTATTGCCAACGGTTGAATGAATACTCCGTATTTGAGCCAAATGCTGAAGGTAGAGACTAGTATCAGACCGAGGGGGAATATACGAGCATGATATAAAAACATAATAATGGTGAATCTGAATCCGAGCAGCAAAAAACTCTAAAGTACTGTCTGTAATGATCATCGGAATACGTTGAGAGACAAGATCGGCCTTGACGGCAATAAGAACACCGCCGCCAAGGCGAACTGAGCGGTCACATCTATAGATCACATAGTTTCCCGCAAATATTTCGCAGAGGAATTAAGCCACGTTTCGGTAAAAGCAATCACATTGGCATCAAAGGAGACACTGTTAACGTGCAGTTTACTAAGTTGCCCAATAAACTGCGAACATTTTTGTAGTTAAGGGTAATATTATAATTGAGTTTTTTGGAACGTTGGTTGAAGGAATCTGAGGCCCGTGAACAATGACATGTTCAGGACATTTATAAACATTGAGACCGTTATCAAGATGTACCTCAGGAAGTCCAATCTTAAACGAAGATATTTCACGTCTCTGCCTAAACTTGCACTTCAAGACGGTTTGTTCGGTTCGAAAAATATTCAGTTTTCTGCTAAGGTGATTTTTGACATCGTTCATGTTCATGCGTGTGAATGATAATAGAGCAAATGCACCAGCAACAACACAGTGTAGAAATTTGCAGTAAACTTGCGAGTGAAATAGAGTAGAGCAACAAGGCAAAAATACAATAACGTTTGCTGATAATATTGTAATAATGCTAGGTACATATAAAGTCACCGCCTTGAACTATTTAACTTTTCGTTATGATAAAGATCACCGAAAATTTGATGAGATGTTCCAAATCGGCCTTAATTGATGTAGGTTACACGGGTAAAGTTTATTAATAGGTCAGCGGAACAGCACCGAGTGATCCGATCAGATGTAAAGATGACGGTCTAATTGCCGAAGTACTCTACTATAGCGTTCTTCGTTGTTTTTTTTTTACCTACAGCATATCATTATTCCCCGAACACTCTTTTTTTTTTCTTCCCCGACCGTGTTTTGTTCCGCTTGGTTTAGTATTACTACATCTTGGGTCATCGAGATCAATGGCAGTATTACTGCCACCGTGAAAGCTATATATTTAATTCAACAAAATCCGTCCTACTAAATATTACCTTCAACTATCCTTATCCCACAGGGAGCTTATCGATTTGTTGGATAATAACACCAAGAATAAAGAACACACACAAAATTGAAAAGAAATACATTAAGAAATCTCTCGAGCGTCCAATGTCCAATGAAGTTTCTCGAACTGAATGAAAATATTTAAATTTATTTAAATTGACATTGAAAGAAATAAACTCCTAGCTTCTTCATATAATGGCGTTAAAAGCTTAATTTTTTGGTATCCCTTTCTAGTGCTCAGGTATCTTCATTTAAAAAAGCGCGCATTTTATACGATCCGTTTAGCCTCTACGACCACAAACTATCTTGCCCCTTATCTACCCTTGCCCACTCTCCCCTATTCACTATACTTTTAGAATCACGAATTAAATTACTATATTCTATAGCTGCCATAGGAATAACCGCAAAATTATTGTTAAAATAATAAAAAATCTATAAACTTAAGTTAATTGAAGGGGACTAACGTTCTCAGCGTTACCAGACAACGCCTACTATATGAATTGATTAGCTTGATGTTGTTAATATCCGCGCCACCACAACGAAGTTCAAGTTCTTCTTGTAGTGCAGTTTGTATTCCATGGTAGTCGCAGTGCATACATCCATCTGGTGTAGGTAAAGTTCCATTTCTGCTGCCAAGGCCGAAATCAAAAGCATGCGCTCCAATTTTTACTTTCACTTCTCATTTTCCTTCTGCTCTTAACAGGCCAATATCAGCGAGAACCATAATTTTGGCTTGCTCTTCAAACTTCGTGAAACGGCTTCAGTTCTGACACCAAGTCGTTTGATCAAGAGTTCCACTGTTAAGCGCACCTACGAGAGAACAGTTCATAGATTTTTTCGCCCGTTGCTCTCCACTACCGATCCGTTATTTGGACAGTTACTCTGTATGTAACCGCGCTTGACACATTTGTAGTACTTTATCGTCTCGGCCATTGCCTGGCCACCAGCGCTTGTTCACTTGTCGTATTTTCACCGTCTCTTCTTTCTCCTTCCTTTAACTTTATGCACAGATTTTCTAATTCCGGTTTCGCGCTTTTCTATGGAAACAACAAAACATTCAAATTCTTTTGGGAGACTTGCAGGTTGATCTAAGATTTCGACAAAAGTACTTATGCAGCCGGTCATTGTCTGTCCATCTCGCGAGATGATAGACGCGTAGAAAATAATGATAAAATACAAAGAAAACAACGAAAAGTACCTCAACTATCAGATACCCTTTACTCAGCTACAGGGAAAAAAGGGAAATGGAGATATGCAAGCAGAAAAACGAGATTGAAATGCACCACCTACACGCGATCTCAATATATGGTTATGTGGGCGGTAGACAGAATTATGCTTCATGCTTTGATAAAGAATAAAAACGTTTTATTTCCCAATTTGAGTGGACTGTATTTCAATGATTAAACTTGTCACATTTTCTTGTGTGTCCGATGCGTTCACTACGTTCACTGCGTCTTAACACTAAGTCACCAAAATACATTAAAAAGGCAAAAGTTAGTATTTCATATACCAAAGAGAATAAGATTCAAAATTAAATAACGGCTGTAATGCGTTCATCAACATCCCGTGCCGCCCTGAAACAATGTTTCAGAATTAGGCAGTACAGCTAACTTGGTGATGGGCCGGGTCATCTCTCCAGTAGATGTCTTAATTTTTACAGCGCGTACAAGTCCATCTGGTCCAGGATGAGCTTCCACTACACGGGCTAGTATCCAAGCTGCTGGAGGGAGATTTGAGTCCTTGACGAGGACTACATTGTCTACTGCGATGTTGCGTTCCTTGTTGCTCCACTTTTGACGTTGCTGCAGGGATGTTAAATACTCTTGGTGCCAGCGTTTCCAAAACCCTTGATACATCGATTGCAAGTGCTGCCAATAGTCCAGTCGATTGATCGGCAAATGAGTCAGATCTCCCTCTGGAACATTTGTGAATGAGCGTCCAATTAAGAAGTGTGCCGGAGTCAAGTAGGTAAGGTCAGTGTCAGGTGTGTAGCATAGCGGTCGCGAGTTTACTACTGCACTGATCTGAGCGATCAGAGTTTGCATTTGTTCAAAGGTTAGAACAGTTTTTCCCACAACTCGACGCAGATGCAATTTAACGGAACGTACTGATGACTCCCACTTCCCTCCCCAATGTGGCGAATGGGGAGGTATAAAACTCCATTTGATTCCATCATTGGCCAGCGATTGTGTTAGATTGCGTTGATGCTCCTGCGAAGTTAAAAGTTGCTGCATCTCATCTAATGCCCGTTTGGCACTGAAGATCTGATCGCTGAAGATCTGTGAGCATTTTCCTCGAAGTCGAAAACATGTCAGGAATGTGTCTGTACTAAAATCGGTTGCCAGTTCCAAATGTATGGCTGATGTTACAAGGCAAGCAAAGAGGCATATGTAGCCCTTAGTTTTTCGGGGATTGCGCCCTCTCCTTTCCTTAAGTATTAACGGACCTGCGTAGTCACAGCCTGAGTGCTGGAAGGGTAAAGCTTCTGTTATACGGATGCCTGGTAGATCGGCCATGAATTGGTGCTCCGTGAGTTTACGTTGGCGAAAATATTTAATGCAGTTGTGAACCAGATTTCTTATCAGGTTGCGCGCACCAAAGATCTAGTACTTTTGACGAACAATTACAAAAAGTGCAGAAAATCCTGGATGAAAATTTGTCGTATGCTCGTGTTCCAAGATCATTCTTGTGATGCGGTTCGACTTCGGAAGCAGTATAGGGTGTTTTACATCAGCTGGTAATTGTGAGTTGTCCAGTCGTCCACCAACTCGAAGAAGGCCATCCTTGCAGATAATGGGCGAGAGCTTCACCAACTGGGAGCGGCTGCGAAGTGGCTTGTTTTCCGTCAGTAGTTTGCGGTCTTCCATGAAACATTTCTGAGCCTCTTGCAGGCAAAGAATGCGAGCAGTCTGAATCTCCTCAAAGGTGAGCATCTTTCCATTTGCCAGGGTAGCAGATTTAATGGCCTTGGTCTTTTGGATGAAGCGTAAGGCGTAAGCTACGACGCTTATCAGCTTTGTCCAGGACGAGACGCGTTGAGTCAAAGCTTCGATTGGTGACAATGGGACGCTTTCCTGTGCGGTTAATGCGGTGGTCTTCACTTCTTCTTTTCTATGGTTTTCTAAAAGGGAAGAACGGAACTTTTTAGAGGTCAACTTTACCGCAAGCATTTCTGGATCTTGCAAGCCATGAAGGTCCCATCCACCATAAGTCAAAATGGAGAAGGTCTGAAGCAAGCATTCCTCGTGTGGCGCAGTCCGCCGGATTCTCCTTTGTGTTTACGTGATGCCATGCGTTGCGCGGTAAAGCTTCGAGTATTTCTGAGGTTCTGTTGGCTACAAATGTTTTAAGCTTAGATGGTGGATGTGAAAGCCAGGCCAAGACTATGGTTGAGTCACACCATGCATGTACTTCAATGTCCTTGTGTTGTAGCACAGCCTTGACTGATAAGAACAGTCGGCTCAGTAGCAAAGCGCCACACAGTTCGAGACGCGGTAGAGACTGCTGCTTCAGCGGAGCAACTCTGGTTTTTCCTGCTATGACTGAAACTGATACGGTGCCATCTGCTCGCACTACTCTGCTATAGATGACTGCAGAATATGCCTTGATGGATGCATCTGAAAATCCATGCAGTTCGATGTGATCTTCATTGTTTTGAACAAACCGTGGCAGGCGTAGGTCGCGAAGGCTGAGTAGGTCGTTACGGCATTTATTCCACCAGTCCGCAATTTTTGGAGGAAGCTCCGTGTCCCAGCCGAGATCGAGCAGCCACAATTCATGGAACAGAATTTTAAACTGCACTACCACTGGCGACAGAATACCCAGCGGGTCAAAAATGCGTGCCACATCTGACAGCACTTGGCGTTTGGTGTTGTGCGGATTTGTTGTGAGGCAAACTTTGTAGGATAACATATCCTCTTCTGGATCCCAATGAATGCCAAGAACTTTTGCTGTAGAATTGGATCCTTTGCCTTGTACTTCGGTTGAAGCGTAAGATCTGTCGACGACACGTGATGAATTGGAAACCCATTTTCCAAGTTCCATGCCTGCACATTTCATCAGCTGGATCAACTCATTTTGATTGCGAATGAGCTTCTCCTCGGTATGCGCTCCGGTAAGTAGTCGTCCACATAAAACTGCTCCTTCAAGATCCTTGCAGCTGCCGGAAAGTCCAGGACCCTCACTGCTAAAAATGGTGCGCAGGATGTGCCGTATGTTATCGTGGACAGTTCATAGTGTTTAATAGGAGTCGTTTCATCTTCTCAATTCTTCTCTTCACAATTCGCTGATAGCCACAATGGTTGGCAGCCACCCAGATTTGTCGATACATCATGACATTATCTGCTGAGAAGACGAGCTTGAACATTCTGAAACGCAAACAAATCGAGAAAAGGTTTCGTAGAATGCTGGGTCCAATGTGCAGAGCTTCGTTTAAGGACCGTCCATTCGTGTCCTTGAATGAGCTGTCAAATACGACGCGTAATTTTTGGGTAATTACAGAATGATGTGGCAAGTAAAAGCTCGGCTTTTCGTCAATGTCTTCTGGCGATAGTTCTCGCATGTGGCCCAACTGAAGATAATCTCGCATAAAGTGCACGTACTGTGAATGCAGATTGGGGTCTTTCCTTAGGCGGCGCTCTACACCCCTGAATCTTGTTAGCGCTTCCTGTAAAGTATCCGAAAACTGTTCCTTGGAGTTTTCGAACGGAAGTTCGACGATTTAACGCCCCTTAGAGTCCCGAGTGTGCGTTTTCACAAACTGCTGTTCAACTTCATCGTCCTCTGGTTTCCCATGGAATTCCTGGTTGACATCCTCCAGCTCCCAAAAGCGCCGTAGCGATTCGTCAATGTCAATAGCCGTGTGCATTGTTGTTGTAGATGAACATCCGGTAGTAACGATAGATGTTATGAACCATCCAAATATGGTCGAAATGGCGATGATGTTGCCCTGGTTGTCGAACATCTTTTGGCCGGTGAACACGGTCCAAACGTAGTCGCTGCCCAGGAGTATATCAACTGGCGCCAACGACTGATAGTCAGAATCCGCAAGCTCAAAGCCAGCGAATGCCTTGAGTGCTGGGGCGGCGATATCGTGTCTTGCCAACGTGGAGGTAATTTTGCTGAGTACGTGAACACGCACCTTCATTGTGTGATCTGAGATCCTTGACTGCAAGTCCAGCGTGCTGCAGCCTCTAGTTGTCTCAGCCTTGATTGATGAGATTCCGGTCACCAAGATTCGTGACGGAGAGCGTGCCAGTCCGAGTGCCTGTACGCACCGCTCGGAGATGTACGACAGTTCCGAGCCACTGTCCAAAAGCACCCGGCAGGTGGTGTGCGATCCTGTTGAGTTTCTAAAGAATACTAGAGCTGTTGGCAATGCACTTTTTCATATCCCTTGTGGCTATGTTGCGGTTGTTGTTCCGTTGCAGAAGGATTCAGCTGTGGAAGCCACTTCTGCCCGTGCGATATGGCTGATGGTGACCGTAGCATCTTCGGGAGCGCTTGGGATGAGCCTTTCATCATCTCGTGAGTGTGTCGAAGTGACAGCGGCCTGCGAATTAAGAATATATGCGTCTAGCAGAGAGTGATGACGATTATGGCAATACTTGCATGTGAATTTGGATTCACACTTTCGTGACACATGCCCAGGCTTAAGGTAGTTAAAACACAGGGATTTAGCCTTAACAAATGTGCGTCTCTGCTCGATTGACAATTCACCAAACTTTGAGCAAGCGTAGATCTTGTGCTCCTTGGAGTTACACTTCACACAAGTGTTTGCTTCCATCGATACTAAAGCGTGTGACGATCGCTTTGCCTTGCCATGTTGTGGGCCAACCTTGGAGTCAATGTCTGATTCACTCGGTTTAAAAACTTTAGTAGATTATCCACTGACGGAGATTCCAGTTCCCGGCTTCCTTCGATCCATTTGCGACGGGTTTCAGCGTCGATCTTGGCCAGGATGAAGTGTATAATCCAGCAGTCCCTATTAGTTTGCCCTGCTGCATCTAGGCCGCGTACAATTTCGGTGGCTCCGTCCGTCACCTTGCGCAGACCCGTTACATCTGCTCTGGCGGTCGAAGGTAAGTTAACAAATGTCTCCAGCAGAGTGTTAACAATGTGACGCGTTCTATTGTACCGATCAATTAGGCAAGTCCAAGCAGCCTCGGAAGCTGAGTTCGTTATTGGCATATGTCGAGTCAAGTCAGCTGCTTCGCCAGTGATGTACGTTTTCAAGTAGTGCAACTTTTGTATTGCTGTCAAATACTGCTTGCTATGGATCGTACTCTCGAAGATGTTTTTAAAGGCTGGCCACTCCTTGTAGTCGCCAGTGAACAGCTTGATATGGATTTTGCCCTTAAAAGCGTTGCTTGATGCTGAGCCAAACGCTCTTTGAGCTGCTGCTGTTGTTCCAGAAAACGAACTAGGTTTTCGTTTCCCACTCCTGATGCCATTGGTGCGGCCTCATCAGGGTTGCCAGCTTGTCTGAAGTTATTGCCTTCTCTTTCATTCTCCTGAGATTCTTCACAGGTGCGTATGAGGTTGCGAAATAATGTGCTCGCTTGCAAGTACTTGTCCTCGTACCTTTCGTTGTCGATGGCTGGATCGGCGTACCCTCCCTCTTCGTCAAAAAGGACCATTTGGTCGCTGATGGACTCGAATTCTTTCCAGACGATGTTGAGCCTTTCCAATGAAACTTGTAGTTCATCAAGCTCCCATTTTGATCCCGCACGTGGATCTTGAGACGCCGTTAGCAAACGCGTTATGCTTGCCTTCGCACGACTTCTAGCTGCCTTCCAAAGTTTAAACTGATCCATGTTAATCAGTAACTAAATCTGGCTAGAAGGACCAAAGATATGATGAAGAATAAAAACGTTTTATTTCCCGATTTGAGTGGACTGTATTTCAATAATTAAATTTGTCACATTTTCTTGTGTGTCCGATGCGTTCAGTTGTAGTCTTAACACTAAGTCCTAAAAAATCTCTAAAGTGTGACGCGGCACCAAAATACATTAAAAAGGCAAAAGTTAGTATTTCATATACCAAAGAGAACAAGATTCAAAATTAAATAACTGCTGTAATGCGTTCATTAACAGGCGTTACAGTGAGCGTGGCAAACTTATTTTGGGGTCAATCAATAGGTATTGACGAGACTAACACATTTCAGCTAAAATTTTTTTCCAGCATGAAAATTGTGGGCACCACAGGCTTAGGCGGTTTGTGGGCGTTAGAGTGGGCTTGGTAAACTTTTGTTGGATCAATCGATAGGTAATGACGAGACTAATACATTACAGCTAAAATATTTTATCTAGCATGGAAATTGTGGGCGCCACAGGTTTGGGCGGCTTGTGGGCGTTAGAGAGACACATTCACGTAACAAACTGTCGCTGCGTACAAGACAACGGAATCTAAATCTGAAATCCCAATTCTCTATCTTTGATAGTTTCCGAGATATCCGCATTCACACTTACGATTTTTTGAAGTTTGTGGGCGGTTTGTGGGCGTTCGAGTGGGCGTGGCAAATTTTTTTTGCGAAAATCGATAAGTATTAATAAGAACAATACACTTCAGATTTAATTTATATTATAGCATTAAAACTGTAGGAGTCACAGTTTTGGGCGGTTTGTGGGCGTTAGAGTGGGCGTGGCATATTCGCGTAACAAACTTGCGTTGCGCTCAAGGCTACGGAATCTAAATCTGAAATCCCATTTCTCAATCTTTGATAGTTTCCGAGATATCCGCGTTCATATTTACGATTTCTTGAAGTTTGTGGGCGGCTTTTGGGCGTTAAAGTGGGCTTGGCAATTTATTTTTAGGTCAATCAATTGGTATTGATGAGAGCAATATATTTTAATTAAAATTTTTTATTCTAGCATCGAAACTGTAGGAGTGGGCGTTGCACCCTGCTGAAACAAACTTGCGCTGCGCAAGAAGATCAGGAATCTGCATGCCAAATCCCAATAGCCTAGTTCTTGTAGTTTCCGAGATCTAAGCGTTCATACGGAAAGACGGACAGACGGACATGATATCGACTCCGCTAGTGATCCTGATTAAGAATATATAAACTTTTTGGGGTCGGAAACGCTTCCTTCTGCCTATAACACTTTCCGACGAATCTAGTATTCCCCTATATTCTACGAGTAACGTATATAAAAAGTAGCGTCTAATTCTGTGCTAAAAAATATACTATTAATCATTTTAAGAAAGACAGAGAGTCCGATTTTAAGATAATAGGACACAGTCATAGTCATAGTTAGATCTATAATAATTTAAAATAAGGGGAATGTAATTTCGTGTTAATCTGCATGGAACAGAAAAGTTTAGCTGCCCAACCATGTCAGGGCTATCAATTTCACCTCGAATAAGGTTATATATAAAGACTCTTCCAAGCATAATTCTGCGGTTGGCTAGGGAGAGTAAGTTAATTAGGAGTAATCTACAAGAATAAGAAGGTAAATGAGGTTTGCATTCAAGTTAAGGCACGTATTTACGTATTCCATACGATCAACATGAGTTGAATAAAAAAGGTCCTAGTAATAAAAGGATCATCAAATTGCTTTGATAAAATTCCTTAATAAAGCCAAGCGCACCTCTACCTTTATTCATTACAGACGAAATATGAGCAAATTTTAGTCTTGGGTCATAAAGAACGCCAAGATCGTGTACTACAATTATTCTATCCAATAAACCCTTACTCAGCTGTATGTCGCATATTGAGGATTGACTCGACAGAAAGTTATTACCTTACACTTAGAGCCATTTAAATCCAGTAAAATGTCAGAGCACCATGTTGATATTCAAATCGGATTGAAAGTTGGACTGGCAAGAAGTATCCATGTTCTGGAGACATAGTTTAACATCATCTGCGCAACCAGGAGGTAACGTGGAGTATGGAAAAACAATTTTTTTTCAACTACTATATGTGTTCTGCATTTCAGATAACTAAAGATCCATTTTAAAAGGTCAGCAGGGAACGCTAATAGATCGAGTTTTCTAACCAGAAGAACGTGATTAACAGATGGTGTCTGTTTAAAAATGTTTTTCTAAGTCCATTTATTACAAATGATAGAAGTTTCAAAAGGTTAGTGGTTTTTGATCTACGATTTATAAACCCGTGCTGACATGGAGATATAACTGACCTAAAAAAGTTGCTGCTAATATGGAGTAATAATATTTTCAAAGAGCTTTGGGATCACTGACAATTTAGATATACCTCTATAATTGCTTGCTTCCATTTTGCTACCCTTCTTGTGGAATTACAAACGATTACTTCTACAAAGGGGAAATAGTGATGATTCTAAAGATAAGGTAACCAATTTGAGAAGGGGCTTGCATAAGGCCTCCGCGCAATATCTAAGCACGCACCCAGGAATTCCATCGGGTCCAGGCGAATAGACGGGCTTAGCACGTTGAAGATCAAAAAGCAGAGATTTCCATTTAAGGTGAGACAGAATATTAAATTCGACTTGGATACAATGTAAGAACAAGTTTGTGAGGAATGTGGTAAAGTAGAATATGACGTCCGAAAAAAGTGGCAAATAAATCGGCTATTGCCTGATCAGTTGTTGCGGTAATATTTTCAAAAGATAGGGAGAAAGGAATTGATGGATTTAAGCTTAGTGTTGACCAAATTATAAAACTTTTTCGGATTCTGAGTTGTCTTAATAGTTTTTGTAACACAGAGTGTTTAGCACGGTAAAACTAGTCCGAGCTCTTATGTATCTAGAAAAATAGATTGAGAGCCGGTATCTTTGAATTTCCTATAAAGTCTGGACTTCTTAATTCTTAGGTGTGTCAGCTCTTTACTGAACCAAGGTGGCTTGTTGGACACTGACGGATAGTATAACAGAGCACAAGAATGGAATAACGAATTAAGGGTACTATAAAAACATTTATAGAATCATCCATATTTTGGAATGCGTAGAGATCGGACCAATCAAAGCCTGATATAAAAAAGTATAGCCATGCGAAAACAATGTAATCGCTTAGTTGACTTCTCTGATTTTTCTACTAACACAGCAGCAGTGTCGATTGGGACACATCCAAGCAGGAGTTGAGAAAAAGGTGCTACTTTGGACAGAAACACGCAGTCCGGATTAATTACAAAGTACAGGTCTAGTAAACTGCCTAAAGAGTTTCTAATGGACCACGCAGTTTTAGCTTCATTAAAATCTCCTAGAAACACCAGTTGGTTTCTATTAGACAGCTTATTTGAGACTGACTGTATAGCGAAAATATGATTTCAATACTCGGGAAATTCAGATGCAGGCGAAATGTATGAGCAGGTGATACTCGTATATATGTCTACTAGGAGACGATGTCCTTACATATATGAATTCCATATTATAGAATTCCTCAACAAGTATCTCTTACGTCTTGAGAGTAGAGTCCACGGCAATTAAGACTCCACCTCCTCGCCTGGATGGTCGATCATGCCTATAAATGTACTGACCAGGAAAAATTTCCGAGCTGGATCTCCGCTTTCAAACAGGTCTCAGTGAAAACGATATTATGAATGCAAAAGAAAGACTGTCCGAATACAATTCATTTAGCTTCCTAAGAAAGCCTCTGGTGTTCTAATAAGAAATAGTTAGGCTAGTTCTAATTTTTTGAAGAAGGTGCTTCGGTAGGTTATGAAGGTGCGACAGTACTCTGGCCTTGGCTGGGGTGTCTGGTATCTACAGGTCTTTTTCTATTCTTTTGCTTCATAAAAGCCAGCCAGAAATCTGCATATAGTTGAAAAGAGCTTAGGAACAGATATCTTAAAAGACTAAGTGTTCCTATCATAGGTAGAATTAAATTTGTCCCGGAAATATATTTGGCTTTTGTTTTATGTTGTATATAGACCAACACCTGAGAGGCAGTTTGGCCAGTGGAAATCCAAGAAACAAATATTTGTTTTTTTGGCAGAACCACTGTTAGAGGTTTTGGTACGGCAGATGGTGTTTCTGCAGAGAATGGTGTGAGTATGTAGGTGGCAGGTTATTTAAGGAAGAAGGACTTGGTGGGTCAATCGCAGACGATCCTGATTGAATTAATCCATATCTTCTTTAGCTGCTGATCCTAACAACATTTTAGGATTTGTTGTGGTCGACCTCTGCTCCGTGATGTAGCTCTGATCTTCAGTTTCCGGGGGTTGTGGTGTGTTCCCCATAGGCTGCCTACCACCAGTGTGTTTTTTAAATTTTGGAGACTCATCTAATATCTTGAGGCTATAAAATTGGGAGTCCAGCGCTGAGAGTAACTCATCTGCTCGGCGAAAACTATCTCTATTTAAGCTGAAGCTATTAATCACACCCTTTAAACGACCTTTACTTTGGCGCATAAACGATCTCATTTAGTGCGCAACCTCAAGACAAGGGTAACAACAACAACCTTTACCTGAGTCATCACTAGTTCGACCGGTGTACCCAGCACACACAACACACAAAAGCAAACTATAGAAATTACAAAAACAAATTTAAAAGAAAGAGAATGCAAGAATGCGAGGGAGCAAGAGCGGGAAAAGAACAACAATAAACAGCACTGCAGCTTCGGCGAACCACGCACAAAGGAATGCAATAGAAATCACAAAAACAAAAAAAAACATACAATTAAAACTGCAAGTGGATTTACTAAGACTATGCACAGAATAAAAAAAATTTACTCGCGAAGCGAACGAAATAGTGAGCCTAATCAATTAAGGAACCGAATATTAAAAGTTTTAATTTAAGACGTCAATTTCAGTCAATTTGTTTGATTTTTCTCGGTATTAAGCTCGAAGTAGATGAATTTCCAACCTAGCAACGCCATTTGTTTATTATTTGATTATTTTATTGGCGAGTCATAGGATATTTTTGGTATTTTGTTGGTAATTTGTATACCTTGTTTTTTTGTTATTTTGTCTAATATGAACGTTAATATATGACATTTTGAATACTCAATGCCGCATTTACATTTTAAACTATTTATAGAAGGAAGCAACCATCAACTTGTATCCAAGGGTAAAGAAAACCACCTACCAAAACGGTAAGAAATACTGCCCCGAGCAAAAACTTTAAAAACTAAATTTAAAAACAAAATGTTTGCATTTCTAAGCCAATTTAAATCAATTTCACAGTGTCATTATTGGAGAACATTAAAAAAAGATTTATGATATTCCATCAGAACTCACTGTAACCAAGGGTTGAGTGGACTTACCCAAAACCCACTTCCATACTTTTCCCGAGAGACTATGACATTTTTTTCTAGAAAACTTATAAACGAACAAGAGAAAACGCTATGGCCGATGACCCCGACTATCAGATACCTGTTAGTCAGCTTAAAAAGGCGCCACCTGTTGTTCATTCTTATGGGCTGTTTTCTTGTTTCTTGCTTGAACTATTGGGTATATTTCTGTAAAATATCGATGGTAAAATTCCAGCGGCGTTAAATACTAATGCTTTCGTCGTTGAACCAATTTTTGTTTCACTTTTAAAAGTTGTTTGGTAGGGTAACGAACTGATAAATTCAAAGTAAAACTCTACGCAGATGTGAAAATGATTAAATCTTTTTACAAGAAAGCTTGAAAGTCAACAAAAATTGAATGCAATACGCTTAAAAAAATGTTTAATTCAGTTCAAATTTAGTTGTTAAATTCCTTGTTCACAAAAGCCATCAAAATATTAAAGTTCTTGTTGTTATTGGCTGCTATACAGAAACAAATAACTATGTAATGTCAACAAATACCGAACAAAATTAAATGTTCATACCCTATAAAATGTTCGTCAAGACAACGTAAAAGGTACTGTTAGAAATATGTTGGTGCCACTTACATAAGGCCAAAACTAAACAAGGAAGAACGCTACAGTCGAGTGCCTCGACTGTCAGATACCCGTTGCTCAGCTAAAGGGCCCAAAGGGAAATGGAGATATACAAGCAGCAAAGCGAGATTGATCAATATATGGTTATGTGGCCGGTAGACAGATTTAAGCGTTATGGGCGTGGCAAACTTTGATAGTTTCCGAGGTATCCACGTTCATATTTACGATTTTTTTAAAGTTTGTGGTCGGTTTGTGGGTGTCTCAAATTTTTTTTTTTGATTAATCGATAGGTATTGATGATAACAATACATTTCAGTTTAAATTTTGTTACTAGTGTCGACGGTCGAACATTGTAATCGATAGGTAGACTAAGTATTGTAAGAGAAATCTAGTATTTGTTAATTTATCCGATCTCGTATGGATTTCTTGGCCCTTGAAGTGCGGGCCTACTAATATCGGTTTAATGGATGCCGCCATAAATTGTGCTTCTCATTATCTTGTGAATCGTAGGAGGGCACACTGCGGTAAGATTAAGTTAGTTTGAAATGTATGAGGCTGATTTGAATTGTTAACAGAATAAAACGATCGCCCCGAGCGACTGCCACGAGCGCCACCAGGCGCACGCCGCCCTTAAAGTTCACCCTCTCTTCGGACCTACGCGTGTGGGGTAGTCGTTAACAAGGCAACTCCATATGATGCAAGACAACTCCTTTTATTCGCAGTCCTAGGGAGACTGTAAGGGCAACTTGCGCTGGAGGACGGCTTGACGACCAGCTAGAGAGTTGCCAGGAGCAATTCCCGTACCAGTAGAGGAGTCGCAGGCAGCGACATAGACGGGCGCAGACAGCGCCGAACACTGGGTACGGACGGAGTCGCAGTCAGCGACAGGGAGACGCAGGCCGCGTCAGTTAAGGAGACCGCAGACAGCGGTCAGGAGGCGCAAGGAGCGCCAAGCACGGGGTCCGCAGACAGCGGGCCAGAAGACGCAAGGAGCGTCAAGCATCGCCTGCCGCAGCCAGCGGCCAGAAGGCACAGGTGCCGCCATTTTGGAGAGCGCTGAGGCAGCGCCGTATTGGACCTGTTAGGATGCAGCATTCCCCGAAGAGGAGCTCGCGGCTGAGAGGAGGGGAAGCCACCCCTACAGCAACGAGAGCGGATCAGCAGCCAGTGAGTAGTGGAGCAGAAAACCGGCCGCGAGTGAACATAACCTCGGCGGCGGCCATTTCTAGCCCAGCCACTACGGTGACTACAGTAGCGTCCCATCCGAGGAGTACTGCTGTCACAGCTGCGGGATCAGAGCCGGAGACGAACCAGTCCCTCACGTCGGACCTTTTGAAAAGGATTGCGGCGTTGGAGGAGGAGCTAAAGCAGGTTAAAGCCCTGAACAGTGTGAGCACCGCCAATTGCGCGCCAATCGCAGTTGGCCCAAGCGCAGATGGCGCCATCAGTGGAGCGTCGGGGCGGCCGCCATCTTGGAGCGGACCGCCATTAGCCACATCTAACGGTGAGGCCTCAACTAACGGGGTCGGGGCGGTCCCACATAGCGGTGTCGGTGCGAGTAGTGCGGCCTGCACGCTGCCGCCATCTTGGAGTGGACCGCCATTGCTAACGACTAGCAATCATTTTGTGGAGCCACTGTGTGCTACAAGTGTTGCGCAGACAGCGCATGGATTCGTGCTACCGGGCGGCAGCACCCACAACGTGGCAACAGCATCGCCATTTGTTGGGTCCTACGCCCCGATAACGCCGAATGAATCCCAAAGAGTGTACGGGCCAAGGAAGCTTCCGGACCTGCCTGTATTTGGAGGGCAGCCCGAGGAGTGGCCGATCTTTAACTGTGCGTTTGTGGAGACGACCCAAGCATACAACTGCACAGACTTGGAGAACAACCAAAGGTTGTTGAAGGCGCTGAAGGATGAAGCACGCGAGACAGTGAAGTCGCTGCTGATTCACCCTGGGAACGTCAGCGCCGTGATGGAGCAGCTGCGCTTTAGGTTCGGCCGACCGGAGCAGCTTATACGCAGCCAGCTGAACAGCGTGCGAGAGGTGCCGCCGATTTCGGAGCAGCACCTGGCG
Organism: Drosophila suzukii; assembly: GCF_043229965.1. NCBI lineage: Eukaryota > Metazoa > Arthropoda > Insecta > Diptera > Drosophilidae > Drosophila > Drosophila suzukii. The sequence goes on along the minus strand of NW_027255938.1, from coordinate 2,441,900 downwards.
AGGATCGTTCCCTTCGCAACCCGAGTGAGTAACCTCACGGCCTTCTTGCAGTCAGCGAAGGCGGAGCAGCACCTGCGGAACCCAACGCTAATGGAGGAGCTTGTGGCAAAGCTTCCTACGAGCAAGCGAGTAGACTGGGCCAGGCACGCTGCATCGATCGAGCCCTCTCCCACTGTGGCACACTTCAGCGTGTGGCTGCAGGAGTACGCAAACGTCGTGTGTACGGTTTTGGACGTCGAGGGAAAGGAGCCGAGGCGTCGAGTTCTACATGCGAGCGTCGACCAGAACGGATGCGATCAACAGGATGATCGGCATGGAGGTTGTCCAATTTGTGGAGGGCAACATGCTGCGACGAGCTGCAGGGAGTTCATTGGAGCTTCGCCACCGGGTAGGTGGAGCATGGTGAGGAGGCACCGGTTCTGCTTCACATGCTTACGGAGTGGACATACGACCAGAACCTGCGATGTACATGGCGAGTGCCAGATCAAAGGATGCCGCAGATTGCATCACCGTCTGCTACATGGTGCGGACGAGGAGTGAAGATGGCCGGCGCAGCGAGGTGGCTTCAGGAGCCACAACGGAGGAAACCAGCAGTCAGCAGTTTCCAGACGCGGCCCGGACAGGAGGTCTTCGCCACGAGGTGGTTACAGGGACCACGAGGGGAGCCTACAGTCGGCTGTCCCCAGAAACAGCCTGGAGATAAGGGCCCCGCAGCCAGCGGAGGCGCCCGTACAGAGGAACTTAAACTGCGTTGACGCCGAAGGAGGTCGACTTTTGTTCCGTATACTGCCAGTAACGCTGTACGGAGCTGGTCGCCAGGTGGATACATACGATGATCGATGACGAGCTACGGAGGGATCTGGGAGTGCGAGGCGTGCATCGACAGCTGAATATACAATGGTTTGGAGGAAGGGCAAGCAGAGAGCCCACTCGCCACGCTTTAAGGAACGTGTACTCAGTTTCGAGCCTAAGTCTGCCAATGCAGACGTTAGGTCGACGAGATGTCCAGGGCGTGATTAAGGATGCGCGTCTGCCGATGAAGCCCTACATCAACGTGGTGCCTAAGTTGCTCATCGGACTGGACCATGGACATTTGGGATTGCCACTTAGGACGAGGCGGTTTGCCAGAGAGGGACCGTATGCGGCCGCAACCGAGCTTGGATGGGTTGTGTTTGGGCCAGTAAGTGGGCAATCGACTACGCCGTCACCGAGGTCCTGCCTTCTAGCCGTGTCAATGGATGATACGATGGAAAAGATGGTGGAGGACTACTTCGAGATGGAAAGCTTTGGTGTGAAGCTCGCGCCACAGGTCGCAGGCAGCGATGACGCGCAGGCACAAAGGATCCTCGAAGATACCACGGTGAAAGTGGGGCGTCCCTACCAGACGGGATTACTCTGGAAGGACGACTACGCTGTGCTGCCACGGAGCTATGAGATGGCGCACAGACGGCTGATCAATGTGGAGAAGAAGTTGAAGCGCAACGGGCAGTTGGCGCTGGAATACGATCGTATCATCAAGGATTACGTATCCAAAGGATATGCGAGGAAGCTGCAGCAGGATGAGGTCGCGGTGACGAGCGACCGGCTATGGTATTTGCCACATTTTGGTGTCGAAAACCCGAACAAGCCCGGTAAGGTCCGGCTTGTGTTCGATGCTGCAGCCAAGGTTGGAGGAACCTCGCTAAATTCGGCGCTGGACAAGGGGCCTCAGCATTACAAGCCCTTGCCAGCCGTGCTCTTCCACTTCAGGGAAGGAGCAGTCGGAGTCTGCGGTGACATCAAGGAGATGTTCCACCAAGTGCTGATCCGACCCGAGGATCGATGTTCCCAACGATTCCTTTGGAGAGATGGCAACGACGATCGAGACCCGGATACGTACGAGGATGACAACGTGATGGTTAGCTTCGTGTGCGCAAAGACGAAGTGCGCGCCGATGAGAACGATGTCGATCCCAAGGTTGGAGCTGCAGGCAGCGGTTCTTGGAACCAGACTGATGAACACTGTCCAGGAGGAGCACAGTGTGGACATCAGCGAGACGGTGTTGTGGACGGACTCAAAGACGGTGCTGAGATGGATCGGCAGCACCCACCGCCGGTACAAGCAGTTTGTTGGCAACCGAGTGGCGGAGATTTTGGAGTCGTCGAAGGTTTCCCAGTGGAGGTGGGTACCTACAGCCGACAACGCAGCGGATGATGCGACGCGGTCGCAGAATAAGGCGGACCTTAGCCCGGAATCACGTTGGCTAAGTGGACCCGCATTTTTGAGGCAGCCAGCGAGCGGCTGGCCGGCGCCTGAGGAGGGAACTAAGCGTGTTCCAGATGCGCCTGAGGAGGGAACTAAGCGTGTTCCAGATGCGCCTGAGGAGGGAACTAAGCGTGTTCCAGATGCGCCTGAAGAGGGAACTAAGCGTGTTCCAGATGCGCCTGATGAAGAGGAGATGCCCGGTGAGTTTGCATTGGTGGCCGCGGATGAATTTGCCATTCCGTTCAAGAGATTCTCGAGCTGAGGACCACAGCATGGGTCTTGAGGTTTGCGCGTTGGTGTCGGAAGCAGAGAAGCAAGATCGTGGAGTACGGACTCACTGCATCGGAGTGTGAGGCCGCGGAGAACCTGTTAGTCAGACAGGCCCAGTTGGAGTCGTTCCCCGACGAGATGAGGTCGGCGGAATGCGGAAAGGACGTCGCCAGCTCGAGTGAGATTCGAGGTCTGGCGCCTTACGTGGATGAACATGGAGTTCTGCGAGTTTATGGCAGAGTTGATGCCGCGCTGTGCATGCCGTACAGTGCGAGGAGGCCGTAATACTGTCACACAGGCACAGTCTTACGGATTTGATTGTGAGGCACTTTCATGCCCAAATGAAGCATCAAAACGTGGATGCGACGATTGCTCAGATTCGGACGAGATTCTGGGTCACGAAGATGAGACGAGTGCTGAAGGAAGTAATCTCGTCGTGCAACGAGTGCAAGTTGCAGCGAACGCGGCCGATGCCGCCGATAATGGGACCCCTACCAGAGGATCGACTGGAAGCGGGAGGATGGCCATTCAAGTACACCGGATTGGGCTACTTTGGGCCACTGCTGGTGACTGTATCCCGTCACAGAGAGAAGCGTTGGGTCGCCTTGTTCACATGCTTGACGACAAGGGCGATTCATCTGGAGTTGGCTCATGACCTGTCGACGGATTCCTGCATAATAGCGATGAGGAACTTCGTCTGCCGTAGAGGACCAGTACATAGACTGCGGAGTGATAACGGCAAGAACTTCGTGGGAGCTGACAGGGAGGCCAAGCGATTTGGAGACGTGTTCGAGACGGAGAGGATACAGAGTGAGTTGTCCAGCAGAAGCATTGAATGGGATTTCAATTGCCCATCGAACCCGTCTGAGGGCGGAGTATGGGAGCGGATGGTGCAGTGCGTCAAACGAGTGCTGCGTCATACCCTGAAGGAAGTCGCGCCGAGGGATCATGTGTTGGAGAGTTTCCTGATCGAGGCGGAGAATGTAGTCAACTCGCGTCCGCTCACCCACTTGCCGGTGGATGCGGACCAAGAGGCGCCGTTGACGCCAAATGATCTGCTCAAGGGAGCAGCTAACCTGCCGAATACGCCTGGATTGGATGCGGAGCTGCCCAAGGAGGGTTCTACGCGAAAGCAGTGGAGGATTTCTCGCATGCTGCGAGACCGTTTCTGGAGGAGGTGGGTCCTGGAGTACCTGCCTACGCTTGTGCGCCGCGAGAAGTGGTGCCGGAGAACGGAGCCCATCCGCCAGGGCGATATGGTCTTCGTCTGCGATCCTGCCTTGCCCAGACGAGAGTGGCGCAAGGGAATCGTGGAGGAGGTCTACAGCGGAGCTGATGGAGTCGTCAGACGCGCTACTGTGCGCGTGAACGACAATGGCCTATCTCGGACAATGTTGCGGCCCGTCTCAAAACTTGCAGTTTTGGATTTGAGTGAAGCGGTTCTTCACGGGGTCGGGGATGTCGACGGTCGAACATTGTAATCGATAGGTAGACTAAGTATTGTAAGAGAAATCTAGTATTTGTTAATTTATCCGATCTCGTATGGATTTCTTGGCCCTTGAAGTGCGGGCCTACTAATATCGGTTTAATGGATGCCGGCATAAATTGTGCTTCTCATTGTCTTGTGAATCGTAGGAGGGCACACTGCGGTAAGATTAAGTTAGTTTGAAATGTATGAGGCTGATTTGAATTGTTAACAGAATAAAACGATCGCCCCGAGCGACTGCCACGAGCGCCACCAGGCGCACGCCGCCCTTAAAGTTCACCCTCTCTTCGGACCTACGCGTGTGGGGTAGTCGTTAACAAGGCAACTCCATATGATGCAAGACAACTAGTATGAAAACTGTGGGCGCCACATTGTGGGCGTTAGAGTGGGCGTGGCACCCTGCTGAAACAAACTTGCGCTGCGCAAGAAACTCTCCAATCACGAATCCGAGCTCAGAGCGTTCATACGGACGGACAGAAAGACGGACAGACTAGATCGACTCGGCTAATGATGCTGATCGAGAATATATATACCTTTTGGGGTCGGAAACGCTTCCTTCTACCTGTTATATACTTTCCGACGAGGAGCGTAAGGAGTTGAATAACTCCACACAAATCATAGGGGCAATTATACATGGTGGCCTGCCGGTTACCAGATTCGCGGCGAGTGAGCGCTCAGTATCGGCAAGGTGAATAGAGTTTGGAGAGAGAGAGATGTTGTAGGATAAGAAAATGGAAATTTAGTGCTTGGAGAACGAGAAATTGGAGAATGAGCGTTTGGAGAAAGAGAGATTGGAGAAAGAAAAGGTTGAGAATGAGAAAATAAAGATGTTGAGTTGGGAGAGGGAGAGAGTGTAGACATCGAGGGCAGAGCAAGGGTGCCGTGTGCAAAGGGAAATTAGGATAACGCACCGGGTTCTAAACTCTGCAGTGAACTTTGGACCTGGACAAAAAGTACCACCTCTAAGCGGCCGGGCGTGCCACATGCCACAGGTGAATCAGCAGGACGGCGCCAAGACGTAGGACCCCAGTTGGAAACCGTGGGCAGAGGACAAAAGGGGTCAAGCCGGATCCACGGACTTTGGACCTGACGTGGAGAGCACCAGCGGGCCGTACGCAAAAGGGAAATAACGGTTCCCGGAGTTCCTATATAAGGCAGCAGAGCAATGGCAGCTAGATTAGTTGATCACGAGGAGTCCATCCATCAAGATCAGTCAGTTCACAAGGCAAGGAAGGCGTTAACCAGCAGCAAGTAAACAACCACAAGTCAAGTTCCAGCCTCGCAGCTAGCACGATGAGGAGCAGAGCTGGGGACATCGGCAGCGACATCTGTAGACCTCAACGGCAGCCGCGTCACGACCGCCGCCACGACTTATTGAGTAGCGCAGGAACGTCACGGACGACAATCAATTTTGTAGCATTTCGAGCTACAGGACGGTGCAAGGTGTCAGCGGTCATCGAGTCATCGCGGCACTGAAGTCAGCGCGTGGCGACAACGAGACTAACACAGCCACCCACCCTCCCTAATAAGTTAAGCCAGAATAAATCCACGTTAATCCTTTGTGTGGTTTCTCACTGATCTGCCCCATGGATCAGTCACGTACGAACATGCAATCTACTGAGCTAGCAGCTCGAGTCTATCGGGCAGACAAATAAAGTCAATATACTCTAGTATATTCTTTTACTCTGCTAGTAACAGGTAAAAAATACGACGATATCAAGATTAAAATACAATAAAGAAACGCAGCGCAAGTTTGTTTCAGCAAGGTGCACTCTAACGCCCACCATCGTCCATAAGCTAAAAGCGTTTTTGAAAAATTTAAATGAGATTGTGTTTTGATTATCAATTTCCATATATGCCAATATTTGATCAATTTTGGCCATTCACTAAAAAGTAATAAGCAAATAAAGTGAACAATCTCAGGAGCAGACGCTTTGGTACTTCTCTATCTCCCTTTCACTCATTGAGTGATCCCATTACAATAGCACCGACTATAGCGTTCTATCTTGTTATACCCGTTACTCGTAGAGTAAAAGGGTATACTATATTCGTCGGAAAGTATGTAACAGGCAGAAGGAAGCGTTTCCGACCCCATAAAGTATATATATTCTTGATCAGGATCACTAGCCGAGTCGATCTAGCCATGTCCGTCCGTCCGTCTGTCCGGATGAACGCTGAGTTCTCGGAAACTATAAGAGCTAGGCTATTGAGACTTGGCGTGCAGATTCCTGAGCTTCTTACGCAGCGCAAGTTTGTTTCAGCAATGTGCCACGCCCACTCCTACGCCCACAAACCGCCCAAAACTGTGGCTCCTTCAGTTTTGATACTAGAATAACAATTTTAACCTGTGACGCCCACAGTTTTCATGCTAGGTATAAAATTTTACCTGAAATGTATTGGTCTCGTCAATACCTATCGATTGATCTAAAAAAAAATTTGCCACACCCACTCTAACGCCCATAACCCTTAAATCTGTCTAGCGCCGGTAGGTGGCGTATTTTAATCTTGCTTTGCTGCTTGCATATTTCCATTTCCCTTTGGTCCCTTTAGCTGAGTAGTCGAAGTAGTAGTCTGATAGTCGAAGTACTCGACTACATCGTTCTTCCTTGTTCTTAATTGGATGGGACCCTTTGAAACCAATCTTTTGATGTCATCGATATATACACACTAAAACTCTATGCACATGTGAAAATGATTAATTTTTTCTTTAAGAAAGGTTAAGATGTACAAAAAAGGAATGCAAATTATAATGAACTGATTATCTATGTTGGCTTACCAGGAAACTCATGCGGCTAGCTCAGTAGACTAGTGCGTTCTTCCCACCAAATGTGTAGTAAACATGACCGCCCGGTTACCAGTAATAACAATTTAGAACTCGGCTATGAGGCGTTTATTCTCGGCTCTGTATTACAGTTTATCTGCCTTGTGATGGTGTTTCTCGCGCTGATCCTCTCGCTCTACGTCTTGATACATTCCCACCCTCAGACAATTCCCCCAAACAATTAGGAATTCTCGTTTCTCCTCTCCGGCCGTTACCCTGTGAATCCTTAAAGCCTTTAAGCCCTTGCGATCATTCCTTCGACACCTAACAGCTCCGTGATGAGCTTCATGGCGCCGGTCTTCCGTCTTATTCTCCTTCCCACGACATCTTCTTCGTAGATAAAATTTTCCGATGTGGCCGTTGATATTCAAACTTCCCCGATCCAGTTTATTCCCTCGGGATTCACGGTTCCGCAGTTGTCTCGTTCCACTCCTTCGGTCACACCACAGCTTTCCGATCGTCAGTATTTTTGCGCCCATCGATCGACACTATCGTCCAGTGCCAATCGACCACCTATCGGGTTGCCCCTTCCCTATGCACATGGTCCCATGGAGAAGAAATTTTTACGCCGATAGGTTTTCTCTTTATATTTTCACCCTTCTCCTTTCACTGATCCTTCTTTCTCTTTCAGCCTTCTGCCCCTGAACTGCCCTTGGACTGGCCGCCAACTGGTTGTCGGAGATGCGAAGAGATAACCTGAGAAAAAGCATGAGAGGAGAGTGTGCCCCCTCCCAACAGCTACCCTGTATACGTGAATATGAGCCCCCCTTGCATGGCCACAATTAATTGCTATTTGCTTGTTTCAGATCCGACTTCCCTCGCGCCTTCTAACTTAAAATTTTATAACTTAAAATATACACACCCCGTTCTTGTCGTGCTTTTATTTTCTTTGTTCTTGTGTGTTTACAACGGTTGCCCGTCCCAGTGCAAGTGTTTTATGTTTGACTTTTAAGCGAATTTATTAGCGAAGATTTCTTGTTTGGCCGATACCCTGACCCCAAATGCCACCACCCTCACTCAGAGCTTATGCATCCCTGGCCACTTATGACCATGAGGTCCGCTTCACGGATGAATTTCCGCGGGGATTTCTCCGGTATTCTGAAAATGCCGAGGCGCTGACGTTACATCTCCTGTAGCGCGACGGCGGTGGCTCACTCGGACCTCTCCATCACCTCCTTTCTGGCTCCCTCGTAGGTCTCGCCCGCTACCGCGCATTCCAGGCGTGGGGCACTCATGGTGTGCAACCGACCTCATCCAGCCACATCTTTCCGTTCCCGTAGTCCAGCTAAAACCACCTTCAACAGTTCGTGAGCTGAGGCAGTACATAGGCGTGGCTTCATGGTACCGTCCTTTTGTACCGGACTTTGAGCGCATCGTCAAGCCACTCAATGACCTTCTCCAAAGGGGCGTAAAATGAAAGTTGACGCAGGACCACTAACAAGCTTTCGAGGAGGTGAAGGCAAGGCTTGTGTTGGCGTGTCCGGATTTCGTTAGGACATTCACTTTGCAAACGCAGGATACGGAAAACGGCGAAAAAGTAATCTCCTACTCCAGTCGAACCATAAACGGAGCCAAAAAGAACTATTCGACAACGGAGAAAGAGTGCTTGGCCATTGTCTGGGCAACAGGAAATCTAAGGCCCTACTTGGAAGGCTACCATTTCAAGGTTGTAAGGTTTTGGTATTAAAGTGGCTAACAGACTTGAAAGCCCGTCAGGAAGAATAGCCAGATGGGCCCTAGAGCTGCAACAGTACAACTTTGAGATTTGGTACGGAAATTGGCAGTTAAACGTGGTAGTCGACGATCTATCCAGTCAGCCATGCTGGAAACTCTACGGAGAGCAAAAGAGGCTGTGTCGAGTGCTGAGTGTAACTGGACATGCGAGAGAAGTTGACGGAGAAGGCGCAGAAATGTTCTGACTATGTGTTTGAGGGCGAAACTCTGTACAGGCAGATCCCGCACAGAGCTGGCAACAAAGATGTGGTGGCTCGGAAACAATGCGTTCCGCAAGAGCTAAGAGAAGCAGTCTCGCAGGAGAAACATGACTCACCCGCGGCCGGTCATGTAGAAGGCCTAAAAGCAATTGCCCGACTAGCAGCACGGTACTACTGGCCAGGAATGCAAAGAGACGCAAGAGCATACGAGCGCAAGTGCGAGGATTGCATGAAATTTAAACCTAAACAGAGGCAAGACGCAGGAAAAAATGCTGACACGATTCTCGTAAGAGCCATGGGCAATAGTGTGCGTAGACTTTGTCGCACCGCTGCCAAGATCGAAGCATGGCAAACAGGTGCTGTTGGTTCTGATCGATCGTTTTTCAAAATGGACAGAGTTACGTACAGCGACGGCTGAAACCCTTTAGAAGGCATTTTGAGAACGCATAATCGCAAGATTCGGCGTACCGAAAGTTATAATCACGCACAATGGGCTGCAGTTCACCAGTCGAGCATTCAAAAAGTTCCTAGGCAATATCGCAATTAAGCAGCAGTTCACGGCACTGTATACTCCCCCAGAGAAAGCGACGAAAAAAGCGTGCATTGATACTAGCAACTAAAGCCAATCATCCTGTATGCCTATTTTGCGAAGCTAGAGATCATTTTTTGCCGAAGGGCTTTCGTTTTTTAAACTTAAGTAAGAGACTTCGCTTTAGAGAACCAAAGAAATTCCACATTTGCCTCAACTGTTTGGGCGATGCCCCTTGCAGCAATATAAATCGACTCAATGTCGATATGTTCCTTACCATCTACTTCATCAGTACTAGTATCATGCTCACAATTATTAACGCATAATCTTTTAATGTACCCTCCACCTCTACTAAATTATGCCGACGGATTACGTGTTGCTTCCAAATGTTATAATCTACGTAAAGAATAAAATTGGTGCATTTATTGCTTGTCGAGCTCTTTTACACTTAGCCTCTTAGTTAAACTGCATAACTTCGCATCTTGCTAGCCCATTTAATTTGAAACAGAAACACTTGCATACACTCATTTCTGGGGTCGAGGAATCTCCCATGAACTCGGATAATGCAGTCTATATCTTAGCGCAGTCGAGCGTCATTCCCAACTGTCATGACTCATAGCATAACCGATTAAGAACAGCATTTCAATGTAAATGGCACGGGATGGAGGATTGCAAAAACATTTCGCTCGATGATCCATTTTTCAATCAATGACAACGAACCGACCTTCTTATTGGAGCTGGTCTGTTTTTCGAAATAACTGCCAATCTTTAAAAAACCTAACTTGGTTGGATCGTTTCTGGAGGGATGCCGAGTAGGCGAAATCATTAATCAGTCCTAGCTGCCATTATCAAAAATCCTACTGATCATTCTGACGATGACACTCTTGCCGCAACAGTGAAGCGATATTGAGAAATTGAGGACTTTGGCATCCTTGTTACTGGAAGACTTGCGATGCGAACAGAAATGGTCAATATGCTGTTCGTCTCTTGTCCACTTCGGCCAGAAAGCTCAGTATTCGGCATATCTAGAGGAGTACATCAACTTAGGACATATGTCTCTGTTCTCAAAGGACCCAAAGGACCCCTGTTCTTCTTGCCTGACCATTGTGTACATAAGCAAGAAGTACAAGCACAAAGCTTCGTGTCGTCTTCGATGGGAATGCTTAAACGATTTCTGGTAGCTCTCTAATCGACATACTTCTTGCTAAGCCAACAACACAGGAAACAAATTTTAACATACTGCTTCGCTTTAGATTTTTCAAAGTAGCCCTTTGTGGAGACATCTGGAAGATGTTTCGTCTGGCAAAAGAACTCCACGGATGAGTTGAGTGTATATAAACTAAACACGGTGACTTATGAAACAAAGTCAGCTGCCTTCTTGGCTATAAGAGCCATGCATCAGCTATCTTATGATGAAGAGGAATAATTTCCAATTGGGTCGAAAATTGTTCGTAGTGATTTCTATGTGGATGATTTTGTCCCTTGTGGGGATTAAATTGGAGGAGGTCAGAGAAATCCGTGTCCACAGACGAGTAAGCTCTAATCTCTGAGACCAAAACTGGGCTCCGATAGATATCTTCGTGTTGGTGGAAGGTTACAGAACGCAAACTTGGACTATACCCAAGGATCATACAGTCTCCAAGGCAATTATCGTCTACTTTTATGAAAAACACTTGTTCGTACCCAAAGATACTCAACATGACCACACCCAACAAATCAAGCAGAAGCCAAGTTGGGAACAGTACCAGGCGCTCATTAGCACTCACTGCAGATGAGAATTGCTGCTCAGCATGTTATATGCTTAACTAATTCACCGTCTCACCGACTCAAAGGCACACTGACATTGCCGCGACGCGATCGTCCTGCCATCAAAGCGTCCCCGTACCAGCGACAAGTGCTCATTTCCCCCTTGTCACGCGGTGTGACCCAGAAGTGTCTACTTCGGATTGGCACAAACATTGGTGACCCCGACGTGATCCTTTACCAACAAAGGACCCCCTTTCCACCAAACGCAGAACCTCTCACTGGTGAGAGGACCCGTTAAGTTCACCACATCCACCCGCCCTTGAAACCATAGCTCATCCAGCTTCACAGGATACGCTTCGTCATCCAGCGTCACAGGATCGTTAGCTTTATCCAGACTCACAGGATACGTTTCGTCTTCCAGCGTCACAGGATCGTCAGCTTTATCCAGCTTCACAGGATACGCTTCTTTTTCCAGCGTTACAGGATCGGTAGCTTTATCCAGCTTCACAGGATACGCTTCTTCATCCAGCGTCACTGGATCGTCAGATTAATCCAGCTTCACAGGATACGCTTCGTCTTCCAGCGTCACAGGATCGTCAGCTTTATCCAGCTTCACAGGATACGCTTCTTCTTCCAGCGTCACAGGAACTCAGCTAAATCCAGCTTCACAGGACTCACAGCTTCATCCAGCTTCACAGGATACGCTTCTTCTTCTTCCAGCGTCACAGGAATTCAGCTTAATCCAGCTTCACAGGACTCACAGCTTTATCCAGCTTCACAGGATACGCTTCTTCTTCCAGCGTCACAGGAACTCAGCTAAATCCAGCTTCACAGGACTCACAGCTTCATCCAGCTTCACAGGATACGCTTCTTCTTCTTCCAGCGTCACAGGAATTCAGCTAAATCCAGCTTCACAGGACTCACAGCTTCATCCAGCTTCACAGGATACGCTTCTTCTTCTTCCAGCGTCACAGGAACTCAGCTAAATCCAGCTTCACAGGACTCACAGCTTCATCCAGCTTCACAGGATACGCTTCTTCTTCTTCCAGCGTCACAGGAATTCAGCTTAATCCAGCTTCACAGGACTCACAGCTTCATCCAGCATCACAGGATTCTTTGTTTCCAGTACACACAATATGTCTACTTCATTCATAGAGGAAACAAGTCACACAAGAATCGATTTACACAATCGATTACTAGACAACCAAAACGAGCTGCAAGAGAAAATCCAACAGCTCATTAAGAATTATGGCAAGGATTCTGCCGACTGACGCCATCGAGACGGCTATTATTCCGGTAAGCTTAATCAGTTAAACGATCTCTGGCAGCAGTTTTGCGACCTAGATGAAGAGGTCCAGCAAGCGGCATTACCCACTGGAAGTGAGTACTCTTCACGACTAGTAGCACTTAAGGAGCTGGTCGAAAAATACCAGAATATCTTTCTGGACAACATGCCGACTGGAAGCGGGCTTCCGAAGATCCCCAGACGAACTTCGGCCAACATCAAGATCACAAAAAGAGATCAAGTCAAAGAAGATTCCGCAATTGACACGGTGATCCGACAGTTGCAGAGAAGATGCAACGAATTGGAGTCATCATTAACATTAGCATCGAACGCCCCAACTGTCTCCCCAGCCCTACAAAACACCTGGATCTCCATTGGGAGTTACTGGGGCAAGCCCACGATGAATTTTATAGCACACTCGGGCCGCAGGCATATCTACAGGAGTACATCAACTTAGGACATATGTCTCTGTTCTCAAAGGACCCAAAGGACCCCTGCTCTTCTTGCCTGACCATTGTGTACATAAGAAAGAAGTACAAGCACAAAGCTTCGTGTCGTCTTCGATGGGAATGCTAAACGATTTCTGGTAGCTCTCTAAACGACATTCCTCTTGCTAAGCCAACAACACAGGAAACAAATTTTAACATACTGCTTCGCTTTAGATTTTTCAAAGTAGCCCTTTGTGGAGACATCTGGAAGATGTTTCGTCTGGCAAAAGAACTCCACGGATGAGTTGAGTGTTTATAAACTAAACACGGTGACTTATGAAACAAAGTCAGCTGCCTTCTTGGCTATAAGAGCCATGCATCAGCTATCTTATGATGAAGAGGAATAATTTCCAATTGGGTCGAAAATTGTTCGTAGTGATTTCTATGTGGATGATTTTGTCTCTTGTGGGGATTAAATTGGAGAAGATCAGAGAAATTCGTCGTCAGAGAAAGGAGCTGCTGTCGCGAGGCCACTTTCCAATCCGTAAATGGTGTTTGAATGAGTCTAGTGCCCTCGAAGGGAAATCAATCACAACTTAGAACAGCTAATAAAATTTCACGATGAAACACATATCGCCAAGGCACTGGAACTACCCTGGGACCATCTTCTGATCACTTCTAATTTAACTTCTCCCAAATTTCGTCTGATCGTCGAGTTACCAAACGGATTGCATTGTCAACAATAGCCAAATTCTATGATCCGCTCAGTTTAATAACACCAATCGTTACAAAATCCAAAATATTTTTGTAATCCCTATAGAGTGGTAAAGTGGATTGATATGACACATTGCCTGAGTGTATTCTTTCGTCATTGGGGGAGTTGACCTCTCAGTTGTCGATTACCCAGAACCTTAAAGATCCACGATTTGTAATAAAACAGCAGGCTCCTGTCGAGTTGCATGGATTTTGCGATGCAAGCGTAGCAGCTTATGGTGCGTGCTTATACTTGCGGTCGGAATCATTGATATCAAGCGCGCTATCATTGCTGGTCTGACTCGTCAATTCGGCATCATGATCCAACAAGCTTAGTCCAAAAAAAATTTATTGAGCGTTCTCTCTGGTTTACTGGACCTATATTCCTTCTGCAATGTACAGCACAGGATCTTCCAGAGTGTCATTCTCCAGTTCTAATTGGAACCGTGTGTAATGACATTTCCTTTAATTCCAATTATCTTAACTCTTTTGATATGTTGCAGCGGGTATTTGTGTACATTTGTCGGTTCATTTCAAATTGCAGAGCCACATCTTCATATACGATAGGCCGCCTAAGCGTTGAAGAAATCAGTAAGGGAACTAGTTCTTCTGAGGAGCATACAAAAGGTTCTCCTAACCAAAGAGTATGAAGTTATTAGCCAGGGCAAGCTGTGTCCACAGACGAGTAAGCTCTCTTCTCTGAGGCCAATACTGGTCTCCGATAGATATCTTCGTGTTGGTGGAAGGTTACAGAACGCAAACTTGGACTATACCCAAGGATCACACACTCTCCAAGGAAATTGTCGTCTACTTTTATGAAAAACACTTGTTCGTACCCAAAGATACTCAACATGACCACACCCAACAAATCAAGCAGAAGCCAAGTTGGGAACAGTACCAGGCGCTCATTAGCACTCACTGCAGATGAGAATTGCTGATCAGCATTTTATATGCTTCACTAATTCACCGTTTCACCGACTCAAAGGCACACTGACCCGCCAATGCAGTCAGCATACGTTTCAGTGTCAGTACCAGGCGCTCAGTAACACCCACTGCATAAGAGAATTGATGATCAGCATATTATATGTCTCACTAACTCACCGTCTCACCGACTGAACGGCACACTGACGCGCCAATGCAGTCAGCACATGTTGCAGTTTTAGCCGAGCCAACTGCACCATAATCATAATTCCCTGACCTACTTTAGAATATAGCTTATTTCACTAATCATTACACTAAGCTTCCCTGTTCCAAGTAGTATATAAGCATGTATCAAATAAGGAATAAATCAGTTAACAACACACCTCATAACTCCGCGGTTCTACTTCCTACATCTGGGAATAGGGCTTTATCTCAACTAGCAGCTCACCCTCAGCGCAGTTCCGCATCGCCTGTGGTCCGGCATCGCAGTAACCATCGTTACCATTGCCGCGACGCGATCGTCCTGCCATCAAAGCGTCCCCGTACTAGCGACAAGTGCTCATTTCCCCCTTGTCACGCGGTGTGACCCAGAAGTGTCTACTTCGGATTGGCACAAACATTGGTGACCCCGACGTGATCCTTTACCAACAAAAAACCCCCTTCCCACCAAACGCAGAACCTCTCACTGGTGAGAAAACCCGTTAAGTTCACCACATCCACCCGCCCTGGAAACCATAGCTCATCCAGCTTCACAGGATACGCTTCGTCATCCAGCGTCACAGGATCGTTAGCTTTATCCAGACTCACAGGATACGCTTCGTCTTCCAGCGTCACAGGATCGTCAGCTTTATCCAGCTTCACAGGATACGCTTCGTCTTCCAGCGTCACAGGATCGGCAGCTTTATCCAGCTTCACAGGATACGCTTCTTCTTCCAGCGTCACAGGAACTAAGCTAAATCCAGCTTCACAGGACTCACAGCTTCATTCAGCTTCACAGTATACGCTTCTTCTTCTTCCCGCGTCACAGGAATTCAGCTTAATCCAGCTTCACAGGACTCACAGCTTCATCCAGCTTCACAGGATACACTTCTTCTTCCAGCGTCACAGGAACGTGAGCTTCCGCCCTGGAAACCACAGCTCATCCAGCTTCACAGGATACGCTACGTCATCCAGCGTCACAGGATACTCAGCTTCATCCAGCTTCACAGGATTCTTTGTTTCCAAGACACACAATATGTCTACTTCATTCATAGAGGAAACAAGACACAAAAGAATCGATTTACACAATCGATTACTAGACACCCAAAACGAGCTGCAAGAGAAAATCCAAGAGCTCATTAAGAATTATGGCAAGGATTCTGCCGACTGACGCCATCGAGACGGATATTATTCCGGTAAGCTAAATCAGTTAAACGATCTCTGGCAGCAGTGTTGCGACCTAGATGAAGAAGTCAGGCAAGCGGCATTACCCACTGGAAGTGAGTACTCTTCACGACTAGTAGCACTAAAGGAGCTGGTCGAAAAATATCAGAATATCTTTCTGGACAACATGCCGACTGGAAGCGGGCTTCCGAAGATCCCCAGACGAACTTCGGCCAAAATCAAGATCACAAAAAGAGATCAAGTCAAAGAAGGTTCCGCAATTGACACGGTGATCCGACAGTTGCAGAGAAGATGCAACGAATTGGAGTCATCATTAACATTAGCATCGAACGCCCCAACTGTCTCCCCAGCCCTACAAAACACCTGGATCTCCATTGGGCGTTACTGGGGCAAGCCCACGATGAATTTTATAGCACACTCGGGCCGCAGGCATATCTACAGGAGTACATCAACTTAGGACATATGTCTCTGTTCTCAAAGGACCCAAAGGACCCCTGCTCTTCTTGCCTGACCATTGTGTACATAAGCAGGAAGTACAAGCACAAAGCTTCGTGTCGTCTTCGATGGGAATGCTAAAACGATTTCTGGTAGCTCTCTAAACGACATACCTCTTGCTAAGCCAACAACACAGGAAACAAATTTTAACATACTGCTTCGCTTTAGATTTTTCAAAGTAGCCCTTTGTGGAGACATCTGGAAGATGTTTCGTCTGGCAAAAGAACTCCACGGATGAGTTGAGTGTTTATAAACTAAACACGGTGACTTATGAAACAAAGTCAGCTGCCTTCTTGGCTATAAGAGCCATGCATCAGCTATCTTATGATGAAAAGGAATAATTTCCAATTGGGTCGAAAATTGTTCGTAGTGATTTCTATGTGGATGATTTTGTCTCTTGTGGGGATTAAATTGGAGGAGATCAGAGAAATTCGTCGTCAGAGAAAGGAGCTGCTGTCGCGAGACCACTTTCCAATCCGTAAATGGTGTTTGAATGAGTCTAGTGCCCTCGAAGGGAAATCTAATCACAACTAAGAACAGCTAATAAAATTTCACGATGGAACAGATATCGCCAAGGCATTGGAACTAGCCTGGGACCACCTTCTGATCACTTCTAATTAAACTTCTCCCAAATTTCGTCTGATCGTCGAGTTACCAAACGGATTGCATTGTCAACAATAGCCAAATTCTATGATCTGCTCAGTTAAATAACACCAATCGTTACAAAATTCAAAATATTTTTGTAGTCCCTATAGAGGGATAAAGTGGATTGATATGACACATTGCCTGAGTGTATTCTTTCGTCATTGGGGGAGTTGACCTCTCAGTTGTCGATTATCCAGAACCTTAAAGATCCACGATTTGTAATAAAACAGCAGGCTCCTGTCGAGTTGCATGGATTTTGCGATGCAAGCCTAGCAGCTTATGGTGCGTGCTTGTACTTGCGGTCGGAATCATTGATATCAAGCGCGCTATCATTGCTGGTCTGACTCGTCAATTCGGCATCATGATCCAACAAGCTTAGTCCAAAAAAAATTTATTGAGTATTCTCTCTGGTTTACTGGACCTATATTCCTTCTTCAATGTACAGCACAGGATCTTCCAGAGTGTCATTCTCCAGTTCTAATTGGAACCGTGTGTAATGACATTTCCTTTAATTCCAATTATCTTAACTCTTTTGATATGTTGCAGCGGGTATTTGTGTACATTTGTCGGTTCATTTCAAATTGCAGAGCCACATCTTCATATTCGATAGGCCGCCTAAGCGTTGAAGAAATCAGTAACTGAACTAGTTCTTCTGAGGAGCATACAAAAGGTTTTCCTAACCAAAGAGTATGAAGTTATTAGCCAGGGCAAGCTGTGTCCACAGACGAGTAAGCTCTCTTCTCTGAGGCCAATACTGGGCTCCGATAGATAACTTCGTGTTGGTGGAAGGTTACAGAACGCAAACTTGGACTATACCCAAGGATCATACAGTCTCCAAGGCAATTATCGTCTACTTTTATGAAAAACACTTGTTCGTACCCAAAGATACTCAACATGACCACACCCAACAAATCAAGCAGAAGCCAAGTTGGGAACAGTACCAGGCGCTCATTAGCACTCACTGCAGATGAGAATTGCTGATCAGCATGTTATATGCTTCACTAATTCACCGTCTTACCGACCCAAAGGCACACTGACCCGCCAATGCAGTCAGCATACGTTTTAGTGTCAGTACCAGGCGCTCAGTAGCACCCACTGCATAAGAGAATTGATGATCAGCATACTATATGTGTCACTAACTCACCGTCTCACCGACTGAACGGCACACTGACGCGCCAATGCAGTCAGCACATGTTGCAGTTTTAGCCGAGCCAACTGCACCATAACCATAATTCCCTGACCTACTTTAGAATACAGCTTATTTCACTAATCATTACACTAAGCTTCCGTGTTCCAAGTAGTATATAAGCATGTATCAAATGAAGAATAAATCAGTTATCAACACACCTCATAACTCCGCGGTTCTACTTCCTACATCTGGGAATAGGGCACTATCTCAACTGTTAGCTCACCCTCAGCGCAGTTCCGCATCGCCAGTGGTCCGGCATCGCAGTAACCATCGTTACCATGGCCGCGAGGCGATCGTCCTGCCATCAAAGCGTCCCCGTACCAGCGACAAGTGCTCATTTCCCCCTTGTCACGCGGTGTGACCCAGAAGTGTCTACTTCGGGTTGGCACAAACATTGGTGACCCCGACGTGATCCCTTACCAACAAAGGATTCTCTTCCCACCAAACGCAGAACCTCTCACTGGTGAGAAGACCCGTTAAGTTCACAACATCCACCCGCCCTGGAAACCATAGCTCATCCACCTTCACAGGATACGCTTCTTCTTTCAGCGTCACAGGATCGGCAGCTTTATCCAGCTTCACAGGATACGCTTCTCCATCCAGCGTCACTGGATCGTCAGCTTAATCTAGCTTCACAGGATACGCTTCGTCTTCCAGCGTCACAGGATCGTCAGCTTTATCCAGCTTCACAGGATACGATTCTTCTTCCAGCATCACAGGAACTCAGCTAAATCCAGCTTCACAGGACTCACAGCTTCACAGGATACGCTTCTTCTTCTTCCAGCGTCACAGGAATTCAGCTTAATTTAGCTTCACAGGACTCACAGCTTCATCCAGCTTCACAGGATACACTTCTTCTTCCAGCGTCACAGGAACGTGAGCTTCCGCCCTGGAAACCATAGCTCATCCAGCTTCACAGGATACGCTACGACATCCAGCGTCACAGGATACTCAGCTTCATCCAGCATCACAGGATTCTTTGTTTCCAGTACACACAATATGTCTACTTCATTCATAGAGGAAACAAGTCACACAAGAATCGATTTACACAATCGATTACTAGACAACCAAAACGAGCTGCAAGAGAAAATCCAACAGCTCATTAAGAATTATGGCAAGGATTCTGCCGACTGACGCCATCGAGACGGCTATTATTCCGGTAAGCTAAATCAGTTAAACGATCTCTGGCAGCAGTTTTGCGACCTAGATGAAGAAGTCCAGCAAGCGGCATTACCCACTGAAAGTGAGTACTCTTCACGAGTAGTAGCACTTAAGGAGCTGGTCGAAAAATATCAGAATATCTTTCTGGACAACATGCCGACTGGAAGCGGGCTTCCGAATGCCCCGAGACGAACTTCGGCCAAAATCAAGATCACAACAAGAGATCAAGTCAATTGACACGGTGATCCGACAGTTGCAGAGAAGATGCAACGAATTGGAGTCATCATTAACATTAGCCTCGAACGCCCCAACCGTCACCCCAGCCCTACAAAGGCACCTGGATCTCCATTGGGCGTTGCTAAGGCAAGCCCACGACGAATTGGACAGCACTCCTGGGGCCGCAGCCCTGGCAGAAGCAGAGCTAGCTCAATTCCACACATTATACAAGGAATACAAAATGAACCTGCTTCGAGAAAACGACGCGCCAATGAGCCTAAAATTGGCACTTCCGCCAATTAGCATTGCGGAGTTCAACGGCGAATATCTAGACTGGTCGCGGTTCCATGATCTCTTTGTGGAATTGGTACATAATAAGCCATATTCGGCCAGTCAAAAACTACACTTTCTACAGAGTTCGCTTCGTGGTGAAGCGAGGAACGTTTTGAGAGACACATCCTTCTCACAGGGTGCCTATGACGACACCTGGTTGCGTTTGAAGGCCAGGTACAAGAACGGAAAAATTCTAGTAATCGCCGCCATAGCAAAAATTATTGACCATAAGCCTATAGACAGCTCCTCGCGCCACCAAAGGGCCTTACATGACACTATAAAAAACTCAATGTGTACTCTTAAAAACATCGATGTCAGTACAAAATCCTGGGATCCAATCCTGTGTTTTTTTATCAGAAGTAAACTAGACAAGCAGTCTCTAGCTGCTCTGGTTAGGCACAAACAATACTTACACGCAGGATCACAGGCGTTGCTTGTCGTGTTACGGCAAAGGTATTGGCAAATTGGAGGTCGCAAGTTCGTAGCTAGCGTAATTAACAAGTGCGTCAGATGTTAGCGGATGAAGCTTTTGACTTGGGAGCATATCATGGCCTAACCAAGTAGTTCTTACCACTGGAGTGGACTAATGTGGGCCATTTTATCATAAGGCAGAGACCCGTAAAAACCGTCTTTGTCTGCTTCTCTACAAAGGCTGCTCACTTGGAAGTCGTTCGAGACCTCACAACGGAATCATTCATTGCTGCTCAGAGAAGATTCATCAGTCTAAGACGCAGTCCGAGTACCATCTGGAGTGACAATGTTAGAAGTTGCTGTTGATTTTTTTACAAAGACGTCGGTGCAAATTAATTTTCTGCCATATTTAGCGCCCGTCCGCTCTGACCAATTTCAGAAACCGCTGAAAATCTTTAGGTGCTAGGTGTAGCAGCGACTATTTTTCCTTGCTTCAGGTAAGGAGCAACTGGCGCTTTGACACACCTAACATTAAGGTCGTCAGCATCGCGTTGCGAAAAGAGGACAACATTCCAACTTTGAAATGGCAGCTTGGGTGCATTCAAGACACAATAACCTGAGAGGACAACATTGTTAGAGTAGCTATGGCTCGTACTGCTACAGGCCTTACCAAAAGAGCCGTCACCAAATAAGCCGTGCTGCCCGTCGATTCCCATATAGTTGGAACCGTACCTCTTCCAACGGGGAGAGTATCTTCGCATCGGGTCGCAAGCACCTAGTCAGGTGCTCGTAGGTGTGCCAACCGCACCTGCAGAGCCCTTGTGCGCTCTTTGCCCTTTGCCTCTCTCTTCGCTTCTTATCTCGCTAAATCTTTCGCGTTATCTATTCAGCCAAACTACTTGTAAGCATATCCATATAAGTTAACCTCGAAATTATCTCCGAATTTTCTTTAATAAACAGGGCATATATATTTAATTGAACCTATCGTGCGTTTAATTTTTACTTACGACCAAGAGGGTGGCAAATTCATTGTCTTCCTCATATACTAGTCTCTTACCAACTTTTTCGGCATCACCTAAGGGTTCCGCGATATAGCTAAGAATACAAAAAACCGATGTTTATCCGATGTTTGATTCATGTGGCCCACATAATTTGACTTATCTTAAATATTTCGCTGAAGCGAACGAAACGAACTGATTTTGTTGGTCTGCTCGCTACGAGATTCGTGCGGCTAGCTCAGAAGATTGTGTGTTCGTCCCACCCAATTTATAGATTAGTGCGAAAACCCAGGGTTCGAATGGTAACAGTGGGTTTTATTCTCGTCTTGTTAATACAGCGGGTGTATGACTGGGCTGGTCTCGGTATCTCATTGCTCTGGTTCCACAGACTGCTGATGTTCCTCGACCTGGCCTGTTGACGCTGGCTCTTGTGTCTCGGGATGGCCGCCTCTGCTCGCTTGTCGACGCACTACCTCGGGGTCGCTTGTTGCGCCTTGGACTCGCAGAGAGTTCGGCCTTGCGGGCTTAGAGAAGCGTCACCGTTCTCAGACTAGGGTGAACAAGCCTTGCTCTCCAGGCCAACGCCTTTCGAGGCAACAAATGTCCCTTGCTTTGTTCCGGACGGTCCCGCTCAGATCGAGCTGACAGTCCAGGTTAACGCCAGGAAGCTGCAGGACACATTACTTTACGCCTAGCGCAGACGAACGAATCACTCGGCTTCACCCTAATGCTTGACGTCCGCAACGCTTCTGCGCTCCCCAATGAGTTACGCGCGGCGATGGTAACGTGGCTGCCGGTGATGTCTGCTGGCGTCGCTGCCGATGTCCCCTGCGCAGTTTCCTGTCTTGCCTGTTCTTGGGCAACCTCCGTTCCCAGACTTGCCGAGCCACTGGGCTTCTCCAGCACAACGCCTCTTGAATGCCTCAACGGGTCGATCGCTCGCCGTTCATGACTGGTAGCTTGGCGTTTCTGGCACTCGGGGTTTTGGGCAGTTGCTGATCGGAAACTTCGCCGGTAATCGCAGGGCTCTCCAGGCCAACGCCTCTTGAAACCACAAATCGATCCACTCCTCTTCCTTCACGCCGGGTCCTGCTTGGCCGTGCAAGGTACGCTGGGTCTTAGACAACTTTCCTCCCCGAGCTCACGGTTTCTCGCCGTAGGCCTCTTTCGCTTGACTCTGATAGACCCGCCGGGCGATTCGCTAGGGTGTGGTCGTGACAAAGTTGTAAACCAAACGCCTTGACTTAGCCGTGTGATGCCTTCCGGGCCTCAGCCACTTGTGTCTCAATTCGGATGATTCCTGATGTCCCAATCCCGAACGTCTCGACGTGGCGATCTTGCTTCTTGTATGCTTCCCACGGCGCTGCTTGATTACTTGGTTGACTGACTGTTTACTTTGGTATCTTGACTGATCTTTGCCCGTTGAATCTCCCTACTCCGGGTCCAAAGTCCGTGACTCCTGTTTGACCCACTTGTCCTTTACGCACAGCTTCCAACCGAGGTTCTGCCCACTGATGCCGTCCCGCTGGTTCCTGTGAAGCTGTGTGCCGCTCCGCTGCCGAGATGTGACACTTCTTCTCCCGGTCCAAATTTCACGGCAGAGTCCAAGGCTCGGTGGAGTTCCGTTATCCCCTTTTCCACACGGCACTCTTGCTCTGCCCGCCCAGTCTCCCCTCTCTCATTCGCCGCTCCTTGGCCTCCAAACTCTCTTCTTCTCGCCGCTCTTTGGTCTCCAAACTCTCTTTTTCTCCAACCGCTTCTCGCCACGTTACTACGCGAATTCTCCGCGTATCTGGTAAGCGGCCGGCCATCTGTTGCTGCTGCTGCTGAGATTTGTAGGGTGTTATTCAACTGCTCACATTCCCCCCATAATTCGGGAAACATTTAAAAGCTCATTCCTACTCTCCGGCGTGTTCTTGCATATCCTAGCCTTCGAGTCCTTGTGATGCTCTTGCAGATTCCCCCGGCGCTCCCTCGTTGCTCCCTAGTTTCTCCCTCGTTGCTCCCTCGATGCTCCCTCGACGCTTTTAAATCCATTGAGTTCCTACAGCGCTGGTCATCTTCCTCGTAGCAACTTCAAATCTCCCGCGCCGAAATTTCACACGTGCAAATATCTTTGCGTGATCGATGTTTCATCGACTATCGACACCGACAGTGAGGCGTTGCCACCTGCCCATTGCGATATTTTCACCTTTTGCCGATATTTCCATTTTGCGTGAGCCCATCGATCGCACTTTCGTCCAGTGCCAATCGATCGCCTATCGAGGCGCCCCCTTCCCTGGCGCATGGTGATTTTGCAACTTTCGATCTGCCGCACAGCTTCTTGAAGTATATATATTCTTGATCAGGATCACTAACCAAGTCGATCTCAACAGGTCCGTCTGTCCGTATGAACGCTATGATCTCGGAAACTATAAAAGCTGCAACACTATCAACGATAGAGAATTGGGCTTCAAATTTAAATTCCGCAGCCTTGTACGTAGCTCAAGTTTTTTACGCAAATATGCCATGCCCACTGTAACGCCCGCAAGCCGCCCACAATTTTCGTGATAGAAAAAATTTGACTAAAATGTATTTGTCTCGTCAATACCTACCGATTGACCCAAAAAAAAACTGGCACGCCCAATCTAACGCCCATAAAACTTAAATCTGTCTACCGCCCACACCATAACCATGTATTGAGATCGCGGGTAAGTGGCGCATTAAAATCTCGCTTTGCTGATTGCATGTCTCCATCTCCCTTTGATCCCCTTAGCTCAGTAACGGGTATCTTTCATATATTTATACCCCTTACTCGTAGAGTAAAAGGGTATACTAGATTCGTCGGAAAGTATGTAACAGGCAGAAGAAAGCGTTTCCGATTATTTTTGATCAGGATCACTAGCCGAGTCGATCTAGCCATGTCCGTCTGTCTGTCCGTCCGGATGAACGCTGAGTTCTCGGAAACTATAAGAGCTAGGCTATTGAAACTTGGCGTGCATATTCCTGAGCTTCTTACGCAAGTTTGTTTCAGCAATGTGCCACGCCCACTCTAAACCCCACAAGCCGCCCAAAACAGTGGCTCCTACAATTTTAATGTTAGAATAAAACTGAAATGTATTGTTCTCATAAATACCTATCAATTGACCCAAAAAAGAGTTTGCCACGCCCACTTTAATGATCACAAACCGCCCAAGACTGTGACGCCCACAATTTTCATGCTAGGTAAAAAATTTTAACTGAAATGTATTGGTCTCGTCAATACATATCGATTGATCCAAAAAAAAAAATTGCCAAGCCCACTATAACGCCCATAACGTTTAAGTCTGTCTGCCGCCGGTAGGTGGCGCATTGTAATCTCGCTTTGCTGCTTGCATATCTCCACTTCCCTTTGGTCCCTTTAGCTGAGTAACGGGTATCTGATAGTCGGGGTACTCGACTACAGCGCTCTTCCTTGTTTTTTATATCATATTTACTCCCTTTTTTTATGATGTGGAATGATAAAAGATTCCTTCCAAACTTCAGGAAAACAGGAAAGTAGAAAGGGGTATCTGAATAAGTTTAGATAACGGTTTGCACAAAGCATCAGCAAATTTTTTTATAACACACCACGGTACAAGATCAGGCCCCAAGAGAAAGACAACTTGACTTTTTAAAGGTTTTGAAAAACGTCATCCTCACTAATAAGTGGCATAAAAATACAGTTAGAGTGAGGGGGAGGTTCCGGATAGGATGAAGTATTATCGTTACTAATAGATGAGTACGTGGACTGAAAAATTTGGCAAATAAGTTAGCAATATCGGAATCACAAGAGGCGGGTGAAGTATCAAAGTGACAACAAGATGGAAATTGTTGTGACTTTCGTTTCGAATTAACAAAAGCATAGATCTGTTTGGGGTTATTTTGGAATTCGGTTCTACAACGGTTTAGGTAACTATTGTAGCATTTAGAATTATGGATTAAGAAATTAGAGCGAGCTATTAGATACCTGGAATCGTCAGCCAGCAGCCCGGTTCTCTAAAATTTCTCAAAAAGTCTGGACATGGAATTTTTTAGGAAAGAGAGTTTACGAGAGAGCCAGGGCGGCTTACGAGACTCGTTGGCAGAGGGAAATGACGGGACAATATGAAAGGTGTCGTCGATTGAATCCAGGAAGGACCAATTGATATCGGATAAATGCATATTCATTTCTGTGAACTTTGCTCTACGAAAACAACGAAAGGACGCTGGTTCGGTTTCGGGACATGGCAGTACTGAAACTGATGCTTTCACAAGTGGTAGGATGGAACACATCTTCAGGATTTGAGAGGGGACTAGTACGAGTAACATATGCATTTGCGAACTCAAAGGAAAAAATAAGGTCTAATACTTTACCAGAGCAGTTCTAGACTGAATTCAGTTGTCCTAAAGAGAGATCAATAAGACCGTGAACAAACTCATGAGCCGTTTTGGAAACGAGAACATTTGGATTAGTTGAGGGCATCCAAGAAATGGCAGGAAGGTTAAAATTGCCCAAAACGATAAGATGATCGTTATTGCCAACGGTTGAATGAATACTCCGTATTTGAGCCAAATGCTGAAGGTAGAGACTAGTATCAGACCGAGGGGGAATATACGAGTATGATATAAAAACATAATAATAGTGAATCTGAATCCGAGCAGCAAAAAACTCTAATGTACTGTCTGTAATGATCATCGGAATACGTTGAGAGACAAGATCGGCCTAGACGGCAATAAGAACACCGCCGCCAAGGCGAACTGAGCGGTCACATCTATAGATCACATAGTTTCCCGCAAATATTTCGCAGAGGAATTAAGCCACGTTTCGGTAAAAGCAATCACATTGGCATCAAAGGAGACACTGTTAACGTGCAGTTTACTAAGTTGCCCAATAAACTGCGAACATTTTTGTAGTTAAGGGTAATATTATAATTGAGTTTTTTGGAACGTTGGTTGAAGGAATCTGAGGCCCGTGAACAATGACATGTTCAGGACATTTATAAACATTGAGACCGTTATCAAGATGTACCTCAGGAAGTCCAATCTTAAACGAAGATATTTCACGTCTCTGCCTAAACTTGCACTTCAAGACGGTTTGTTCGGTTCGAAAAATATTCAGTTTTCTGCTAAGGTGATTTTTGACATCGTTCATGTTCATGCGTGTGAATGATAATAGAGCAAATGCACCAGCAACAACACAGTGTAGAAATTTGCAGTAAACTTGCGAGTGAAATAGAGTAGAGCGACAAGGCAAAAATACAATAACGTTTGCTGATAATATTGTAATAATGCTAGGTACATATAAAGTCACCGCCTTCAACTATTTAACTTTTCGTTGTGATAAAGATCACCGAAATTTGATGAGATGTTCCAAATCGGCCTTAATCGATGTAGGTTACACGGGTAAAGTTTATTAATAGCTCAGCGGAACAGCACCGAGCGATCCGATCAGATGTAAAGACGACGGTCTAATTGCCAAAGTACTCTACTATAGCGTTCTTCGTTGTTTTTTTTTACCTACAGCATATCACTATTCCCTGAAAATTCTTTTCTTTTTCTTCCCCGAACGTGTTTTGTTCCGCTTGGTTTAATATTACTACATCTTGCGTCATCGAGTTCAATGGCAGTATTACTAGCACCCTGAAAGCTATCTATTAAATTCAACAAAATCCGTCTTATTAAATATTACCTTCAACTATCCTTATCCCACTAGGAGTTTTTCGATTTGTTGGATAATAACACCAAGTATAAAAAGCACACACAAAATTGAAAAGAAATACTGTTTGTGCCTATGCCAATGTTTGTGCCTAACCGAAGTAGACACTTCCGGGTCACACCGCGGGACAAGGGGGTAATGAGCACTTGTCGCTGGCACGGGGACGCTTTGCTGGCAGGACGATCGCGTCGCGGCAATGGTAACGAAGATTACTGTGATGCCGGACCACAGGCGATGCGGAACTGCGCTGAGGTTGAGCTAACGTAGGTTAGCTGCTTGTGGAGATAGTGTATTACGAGCCCTGTACCCTGAGGTAGGAAGTAGAACCGCGGAGTTATGAGATGTGTTGATAACTGTTTTATTCTTGATTTGGAACATGTTTATATACTACTTGGAACACGGAAGTTTTGTGTAGTGATTAGTGAAGTAAGCTATATTCTAAAGTAGATCAGGGAATTATGATTATGGTAGCAGTTTGCGTAGTTGGCTTTGCGAAGTTGGCTGACACTGTAAGATGTGCTGACTGCATTGGCGGGTCAGTGTGCCGTTGAGTTGGTGAGACGGTGAGTTAGTGAGCCATATAATATGCTGATCAGCAATTCTCATATGCGGTGGGTGCTACTGAGCGCCTGGTACTGTTCCCAACTTGGCTACTGCTTGATTTGTTGGGTGTGGTCATGTTGAGTACCTTTGGGTACGAACATTCTCCCCCCCATTGAGGGGTACCCTCAATTAAGTCGTGATGTCGGTCAGCCCTTGACCGCATTGTATACAAAGCACCTAACAAATCATTGACCAAGGTGGATCTTTCCTTCAACTGAGGTTCATGTTTGTGGTTCAGGTCCTTCACATCTTCTTGATGCCGCTTAACACTCCCCTTTGCGATAAAATTGACTTTACCGTGGGGACTGAAATTGTGCCCTCGGGACATTCTGCAACAAAACTAAGATATTCCTTGGTTAAGTTTAGAAATTGTTGAACCAAAGTCAGCCTTCTTGTAGGTTTTAAATTGATGAGAAGTCGGTTCTATATTCATCGGATCTTTATCTTTTGTTGGCTCATAAGCAGCGTTCGGTCCTGCAAAATCACCTCTGCCTTCTACCAGAATAGGGTTGATTTCCGTGTCAGATGAGGTTTCTTTATTGAGATAACCTGTGATTACATAACCAATCCTAGTGCCTTGTGCCAAAGGTTTATTAGGTCCTAGTTCAAGACGTTCACCGGTAATTACACGAGAAAATACTTTAACCCCTAACGTTAGGTCATTGGGCCCTGGTTGCCGAAAGTCAGGATCTGCTAACGGTAGTCCCTCGGGAATATTAAGATCGGTTGTAATCGGTACTAACGGTTGGTCTGTAATGACTGTGGGCATAATAAATACCTCTAATAGTTTTTCAAACCCTGATGTACATGATGAGAGCTTTAGTGTTGATCTAATTGCTGTTGATATCTTTCCTCCGAGTCCAGATATTTTAATCGGTTACCTTTCCTTAAGAGATAGCAGATCTGCCATTCTCCTTGAGATGAGATTCACCTGTGATCCACGATCTATTAAAGCGCGACATGTTTGTAATTGACCGTTTGGCCCTTGTAATGAGACCTTGGCGGTCGCGAGCAGAGTATATCCTCCTACGTTGTCGTAGCCTACAATGGTTACTGCCGCCGCCGGCCACTGGATTGCTATTCGGTCCTTGGTGTAACAGTGAATGATGCCGTTGCTGGCAGACTCAACAAGTGGTCGGTGATCTACAGTTTTCAACCTTATGAGCTGTAGACAAACAATTTGTGCATGCTCCTACTTGAATAATGGCTTGACGCCGTGCTTTTCGCTCCATTTGCTGGATACGGCTACATGCTCTAAGATTATGTTGTCCTAGGTGACAAATCTTACAGCTCTCTTCGTTGTGAACTGACTGATGGCGGAGTGTTATCGTGTTATCGTCTCCAGCATGTAAGCGCGCCGCTCAATAAACGTCAGTACACTCCATAACGTTGGAATTTCCGTTGGTGCATCCGCTGAATTTTCTAGAGCAGCTAGAGACTGCTGGTCTAGTTTTCTTCTGATAAGAAAACACAGGATTGGATCCCAGGATTTTGTGCTGATATCGAGGTTTTTAAGAGTACTCATTGAGTTTTTAATAGTGTCATGTAAGGCCCTTAGTTGACGCGAGGAGCCGTCTATAGGCCTATGGTCAATAATTTTTGCTATGGCGGCGAATACTAATATTTTGCCGTTCTGGTACCTGGCCTTCAACCGCAACCAGGTGTCGTCATAGCCACCCTGTGAGAAGGCTGTGTCTGTCAAGACGTTCCTCGCTTCACCACGAAGCCAACTCTGTAGAATATGTAGTTTTTGACTGGACGAATATGGTTCGTTATGTACCAATTCCACAAAGAGATCATGGAACCGTGGCCAGTCTAGATACTCGCCGTTGAACTCCGGAATGCTTATTGGCGGAAGTGCCAAGTTTAGGTTCATTGGCGAGTCATTTTCTCGAAGCAGGTTCATTTCGTATTCCTCGTATAACGTGTGGAATTGGGCTAGCTCTGCTTCTGCGAGAGCTGCGGCCCCAGGTGTGCTTTCCAATTCGTCGTGGGCTTACCTCAGAAACGCCCAATGGAGATCCAAGTGCCTTTGTAGGGCTGGGGTGACGGTTGGGGCGTTCGAGGCCAATGTTAATGATGACTCCAATTCGTTGCATCTTCTCTGCAACTGTCGGATCACCGTGTCAATTGCGGAATCTCCTTTGACTTGATCTCTTGTTGTGATCTTGATGTTGGCCGACGTTCGTCTCGGGGCCTTCGGAAGCCCGCTTCCAGTCGGCATGTTGTACAGAAAGATATTCTGATATTTTTCGACCAGCTCCTTAAGTGCTACTAATCGCGAAGAGTACTCACTTCCAGTGGGTAATGTCGCTTGCTGGACTTCTTCATCTAGGTCGCAAAACTGCTGCCAGAGATCGTTTAACTGATTTAGCTTACCGGAATAATAGCCGTCTCGGTGGCGTCGGTCGGCAGAATCCTTGCCATAATTCTTAATGAGCTGTTGGATTTTCCCTTGCAGCTCGTTTTGGGTGTCTAGTAATCGATTGTGTAAATCGATTCTTTTGTGACTTGTTTCCTCAATGAATGAAGTAGACATATTGTGTGTCTTGGAAACAAAGACTCTTGTGAAACTGGATGACGCTGAGTATCCTGTGAAGCTGGATGAAGCTGAGTATCCTGTGAAGCTGGATGAAGCTGACGTTCCTGTGAAGCTGGATGAAGCTGAAGTTCCTGTGACGCTGGAAGAAGAAGCGTATCCTGTGAAGCTGGATAAAGCTGTGAGTCCTTTAGTGGGAAGATGGTTGCTTGAGTGTGATCCTTTGTTGTTAAAGGATTACGTCGGGGTCACCAATGTTTGTTCCTTACCGAAGTAGACACTTCCGGGTCACACCCGGTTGATATCCGCGCCACCACAACGAAGTTCAAGTTCTTCTTGAAGTGCAGTTTGTATTCCATGGTAGTCGCAGTGCATTCCATTTCCGCTGCCATGGCCAAAATCAACAGCATGCCCTCCATTTTCACTTTCATTTCTCATTTTCCTTCTGCTCTTAACAGGCCAAAGTTCGACAAAAGTACTTATGCAGCCGGTCATTGTCTGTCCATCTCCCATTCTAAGGCTCAACAGCTTCTTGTAAAACGACACCTTCCGTACCGGTCCGCTTGGCTGTCGTACGGCACGAATTCGCAAGATGATAGACGCGTAAAAAATAATGATAAAGTACAAAGAAAACAACGAAAAACACTATAGTCGAGTACCTCGACTATCAGATACCCTTTACTCAGCTACAGGGACAAAAGGGAAATGGAGATTTGCAAGCAGCAAAGCGAGATTGAAATGCGCCACCTACACGCGATCTCAATATATGGTTATGACATAAGACAGAATTATGCGTTATGGGCGTTAGAGTGAGCGTGGCAAACTTCTTTTGGGGTCAATCAATAGGTATTGACGAGACTAACACATTTCAGCTAAAATTTTTTCCAGCATGAAAATTGTGGGCACCACAAACTTAGGCGGTTTGCGGGCGTTAAAGTGGGCGGGGCAAACTTTTGTTGGATCAATCGATAGGTAATGACGAGACTAATACATTTCAGCTAAAATATTTTATCTAGCATGGAAATTGTGGGCGCCACCGGTTTGGGCGGTTTGTGGGCGTTAGAGAGGCACATTCACGTAACAAACTGTCGCTGCGTACAGGGCAACGGAATCTAAATCTAAAATCCCAATTCTCTATCTTTGACAGTTTCCGAGATCTCCGCGTTCACACTTACGATTTTTTGAAGTTTGTGGGCGTTTTGTGGGCGTTAGAGTGGGCGTGGCATATTCGCGTAACAAACTTGCGCTGCGCTCAAGGCTACGGAATCTAAATCTGAAATCCCAATTCTCAATATTTGATAGTTTCCGAGATATCCGCGTTCGTATTTACGATTTCTTGAAGTTTGTGGGCGGCTTTTGGGCGTTAAAGTGGGCTTGGCAATTTTTTTTTAGGTCAATCGATTGGTATTGATGAGAGCAATATATTTCAGTTAAAATTTTTATTCTAGCATCAAAACTGTAGGAGTGGGCGTTGCACCCTGCTGAAACAAACTTGCGCTGCGCTGCATGCCAAATCCCAATAGCCTAGTTCTTGTAGTTTCCGAGATCTAAGCGTTCATACGGAAAGACGGACAGACGGACATGATATCGACTCCGCTAGTGATCCTGATCAAGAATATATAAACTTTTTGGGGTCGGAAACGCTTCCTTCTGCCTATAACACTTTCCGACGAATCTAGTATTCCCCTATATTCTACGAGTAACGTATATAAAAAGTAGCGTCTAATTCTGTGCTAAAAAATATACTATTAATCATTTTAAGAAAGACAGAGAGTCCGATTTTAAGATAATAGGACACAGTCATAGTCATAGTTAGATCTATAATAATTTGAAATAAGGGAAATGTAATTTCGTGTTAATCTGCATGGAACAGAAAAGATTAGATGCCCAACCATGTCAGGGCTATCAATGTCACCTCGAAAAAGGTTACGTATTTACGTATTCCAGACGATCAACATGAGTTGAATAAAAAAGGTCCTAGTAATAAAAGGATCATCAAATTCCTTTGATAAAATTCCTTTTATAAAGCCAAGCGCACCTCTACCTTTATTCTCCACGGACGAAATATGACCAAATGTTAGTCTTGGGTTCAAAAGAACGCCAAGATTGTTTACTAGAATTATTCTATCCAATGAGCCCTCACTCAGCGTGTATATCGCATATTGAGGATTGACTCGACAAAAAGTTATTACCTTACACTTAGTGCCATTTAAATCCAGTAAAATGTCAGAGCACCATGTTTGAAAATTATTCAAATCGGATTGAAAGTTGGACTGGCAAGAAGTATCCATGTTCTGGAGGCATAGTTTAATATCATCTGCGCACACCACAGGTAACGTGGAGTACAGAACACTAAGTGTTCCTAGCATAGGTAGAATTAAATTTGTCCCGGAAATATTTTTGGCTTTTGTTTTATGTTGTATATAGACCAACACCTGAGAGGCCCATCGGCCAGTGGAAATCCAAGAAACAAATACTTGTTATTTTGGCAGAGCCAATGTTAGAGGTTTTGGTACGGCAGATGGTGTTTCTGCAGAGAATGGTGTCAGTATGTAGGTGGCAGGTTATTTAAGGAAGAAGGACTTGGTAGGTCAATCGCAGACGATCCTAATTGAATTAATCCATATCTTCTTTAGCTGCTGATCCTAACAACATTTTAGGATTTGTTGTGGTCGACCTCTGCTCCGTGATGTAGCTCTGATCTTCAGTTTCCGGGGGTTGTGGTGTGTTCCCCATAGGCTGCCTACCACCAGTGTATTTTTTAAATTTTGGAGACTCATCTAATATCTTGAGGCTATAAAATTGGGAGTCCAGCGCTGAGAGTAACTCATCTGCTCGGCGAAAACTATCTCTATTTAAGCTGAAGCTATTAATCACACCCTTTAAACGACCTTTACTTTGGCGCATCATTTAAGGCGCAACCTCAAGACAAGGGTAACAACAACAACCTTTACCTGAGTCATCACTAGTTCGACCGGTATACCCAGCAGACACAACACACACAATTGTAGAAATTACAAAAACAAGTTTAAAATAAAGAGAATGCAAGAATGCGAGGGAGCAAGAGCGGGAAAAGAACAACACTAAACAGCACTACAGCTTCGGCGAACCACGCACAAAGGAATGCAATAGAAATCACAAAAACAAAAAAAAAACATACAATTCCAACTGCAAGTGGATTTACTAAGACTTTGCACAGAATAAAAAAAATTTACTCGCGAAGCGAACGAAATAGTGATCCTAATCAATTAAGGAACCGAGTCCTAGGATATTTTTGGTAATTTGTTGGTAATTTTTATACCTTGTTTTTTGTTATTTTGTCTAATATGAACGTTAATATATGACATTTTGTATACTCAGTGTCGCATTTACATTTTAAACTATTTATAGAAGGAAGCAACCATCAACTTGTTTCTAAGCCAATTTAAATCAATTTCACAGTGTCATTATTGGAGAACATTAAAAAAAGATTTATGATATTCCATCAGAACTCACTGTAACCAAGGGTTGAATGGACTTACGCAAAACCCACTTCCATACTTTTCCCGAGAGACTATGACATTTTTTTCTAGAAAACTTATAAACGAACAAGAGAAAACGCTATGGCCGATGACCCCGACTATCAGATACCTGTTAGTCAGCTTAAAAAGGCGCCACCTGTTGTTCATTCCTATGGGCTGTTTTCGAGATTTCACTAACACGCCACATAACGTGAAACGTAGGGGGCGCTAGTCAATTTTCGTAGGCAACCAATTTGCTGAATGTGTATATCGCACTCCCTCTCGCACAACAATAATAAAATCTCATTTACATTTTTATAAAATATTTTAAAAGTTGTTATCGATAAACGGGTTGTACCGATATAGGCGTTATTGTGGGAGTGGCAACCTGCTGAAACAAACTTTCACTTTTCCAAAAATTAATCTTTTTAAAATGTTTAAAAGCAAAAGGTTGCTTGAACTATTGGGTACATTTCTGTAAAATATCGATGGTAAAATTCCAGCGGCGTTAAATACTAATGCTCTCGTCGTTGAACCATACCCTATAAAATGTTCGGCAAGACACCGTAAAAGGTACTGTTAGAAATATATTGGTGCCACTTACATAAGGCCAAAAGTAAACAAGGAAGAACGCTACAGTCGAGTGCCTCGACTGTCAGATACCCGTTGCTCAGCTAAAGGGCCCAAAGGGAAATGGAGATATACAAGCAGCAAAGCGAGATTGATCAATATATGGTTATGTGGCCGGTAGACAGATTTAAGAGTTATGGGCGTTAGAGTGGGCGTGGCAAACTTTTTTTTGGGTCACTAAAACACTTGAGTTAAAATTTTGGGCGCCACAGGTTTTGGCAGTTGCGGGCGTTAGAGTGGGCGTGGCAAACTTTTTTTTAGATCAATCGATAGGTATTGACGAGACTAATACCATCCAGTTAAAATTTTGGGCGCCACAAGTTTGGGCGTTTGCGGGCGTAAGAGTGGGCGTGGCATATTCGCGTAACAAACTTGCGCTGCGTATAAAGCTACGGAATCTAAATACGGAAATCCCAACTCTCTATCTTTGATAGTTTCCGAGGTATCCACGTTCATATTTACGATTTTTTTTAAGTTGTGGTCGGTTTGTGGGTGTCTCAAATTTTTTTTTTTGGTTAATCGATAGGTATTGATGATAACAATACATTTCAGTTTAAATTTTGTTACTAGTATGAAAACTGTGGGCGCCACATTGTGGGCGTTGGAGTGGGCGTGGCACCCTGCTGAAACAAACTTGCGCTGCGCAAGAAACTCTCCAATCACGAATCCGAGCTCAGAGCGTTCATACGGACGGACAGAAAGACGGACAGACTAGATCGACTCGGCTAATGATGCTGATCAAGAATATATATACCTTTTGGGGTCGGAAACGCTTCCTTCTACCTGTTATATACTTTCCGACGAGGAGCGTAAGGAGTTGAATAACTCCACACAAATCATAGGGGCAATTATACATGGTGGCCTGCCGGTTACCAGATTCGCGGCGAGTGAGCGCTCAGTATCGGCAAGGTGAATAGAGTTTGGAGAGAGAGAGATGTTGTAGGATAAGAAAATGGAAATTTAGTGCTTGGAGAACGAGAAATTGGAGAATGAGCGTTTGGAGAAAGAGAGATTGGAGAAAGAAAAGGTTGAGAATGAGAAAATAAAGATGTTGAGTTGGGAGAGGGAGACAGTGTAGACATCGAGGGCAGAGCAAGGGTGCCGTGTGCAAAGGGAAATTGGGATAACGCACCGGGTTCTAAACTCTGCAGTGAACTTTGGACCTGGACAAAAAGTACCACCTCTAAGCGGCCGGGCGTGCCACATGCCACAGGTGAATCAGCAGGACGGCGCCAAGACGTAGGACCCCAGTTGGAAACCGTGGGCAGAGGACAAAAGGGGTCAAGCCGGATCCACGGACTTTGGACCTGACGTGGAGAGCACCAGCGGGCCGTACGCAAAAGGGAAATAACGGTTCCCGGAGTTCCTATATAAGGCAGCAGAGCAGTGGCAGCTAGATTAGTTGATCACGAGGAGTCCATCCATCAAGATCAGTCAGTTAACAAGGCAAAGAAGGCGTTAACCAGCAGCAAGTAAACAACCACAAGTCAAGTTCCAGCCTCGCAGCTAGCACGATGAGGAGCAGAGCTGGGGACATCGGCAGCGACATCTGTAGACCTCAACGGCAGCCGCGTCACGACCGCCGCCACGACTTATTGAGTAGCGCAGGAACGTCACGGACGACAATCAATTTTGTAGCATTTCGAGCTACAGGACGGTGCAAGGTGTCAGGGGTCATCGAGTCATCGCGCCACTGAAGTCAGCGCGTGGCGACAACGAGACTAACACAGCCACCCACCCTCCCTAATAAGTTAAGCCAGAATAAATCCACGTTAAACCTTTGTGTGGTTTCTCACTGATCTGCCCCATGGATCAGTCACGTACGAACATACAATCTACTGAGCTAGCAGCTCGAGTCTATCGGGCAGACAAATAAAGTCAATATACTCTAGTATATTCTTTTACTCTGCTAGTAACAGGTAAAAAATACGACGATATCAAGGTTAAAATACAATAAAGAAACGCAGCGCAAGTTTGTTTCAGCAAGGTGCACTCTAACGCCCACCATCGTCCATAAGCTAAAAGCGTTTTTGAAAAATTTAGATGAGATTGTGTTTTGATTATCAATTTCCAAATATGCCAATATTTGATCAATTTTGGCCATTCACTAAAAAGTAATAAGCAAATAAAGTGAGCAATCTTGGGAGCAGACGCTTTGGTACTTCTCTATCTCCCTTTCACTCATTGAGTGATCCCATTACACTTAGCTAAGAAGCGGGTATTTGATAGTCAATAGCACCGACTATAGCGTTCTATCTTGTTATACCCGTTACTCGTAGAGTAAAAGGGTATACTATATTCGTCGGAAAGTATGTAACAGGCAGAAGGAAGCGTTTCCGACCCCATAAAGTATATATATTCTTGATCAGGATCACTAGCCGAGTCGATCTAGCCATGTCCGTCCGTCCGTCTGTCCGGATGAACGCTGAGTTTTCGGAAACTATAAGAGCTAGGCTATTGAGACTTGGCGTGCAGATTCCTGAGCTTCTTACGCAGCGCAAGTTTGTTTCAGCAATGTGCCACGCCCACTCCTAGTTTTGATGCTAGAATAACAATTTTAACTGAAGTGTATTGTTCTCATCAATACTTATCGATTGACCCAAAAAAAACATGTGACCGCCCAAACCTGTGACGCCCACAGTTTTCATGCTAGGTATAAAATTTTACCTGAAATTTATTGGACTCGTCAATACCTATCGATTGATCTAAAAAAAAATTTGCCACACCCACTCTAACGCCCATAACGCTTAAATCTGTCAAGCACCGGTAGGTGGCGTATTTTAATCTTGCTTTGCTGCTTGCATATTTCCATTTCCCTTTGGTCCCTTTAGCTGAGTAACGGGTATCTGATAGTCGAAGTACTCGACTATAGCGTTCTTCTTTGTTTTTAATTGGATTGGACCCTTTGAAACCAATCTTTTGATGTCATCGATATATACACACTAAAACTCTATGCACATGTGAAAATGATTCATTTTTTCTTTAAGAAAGGTTAAGATGTACAAAAAAGGAATGCAAATTATAATGAACTGATTATCTATGTTGGCTTACCAGGAAACTCATGCGGCTAGCTCAGTAGACTAGTGCGTTCTTCCCACCAAATGTGTAGTAAACATGACCGCCCGGTTACCAGTAATAACAATTTAGAACTCGGCTATGAGGCGTTTATTCTCGGCTCTGTATTACAGTTTATCTGCCTTGTGATGGTGTTTCTCGCGCTGATCCTCTCGCTCTACGTCTTGATACATTCCCACCCTCAGACAATTCCCCCAAACAATTAGGAATTCTCGTTTCTCCTCTCCGGCCGTTACCCTGTGAATCCTTAAAGCCTTTAAGCCCTTGCGATCATTCCTTCGACACCTAACAGCTCCGCGATGAGCTTCATGGCGCCGGTCTTCCGTCTTATTCTCCTTCCCACGACATCTTCCTCGTAGATAAAATTTTCCGATGTGGCCGTTGATATTCAAACTTCCCCGATATAGTATATTCCCTCGGGATTCACGGTTCCGCAGTTGTCTCATTCCACTCCTTCGGTCACACCACAGCTTTCCGATCGTTAGTATTTTTGCGCCCATCGATCGACACTATCGTCCAGTGCCAATCGACCACCTATCGGGTTGCCCCTTCCCTATGCACATGGTCCCATGGAGAAGAAATTTTTACGCCGATAGGTTTTCTCTTTATATTTTCACACTTCTCCTTTCACTGATCCTTCTTTCTCTTTCAGCCTTCTGCCCCTGAACTGCCCTTGGACTGGCCGCCAACTGGTTGTCGGAGATGCGAAGAGATGACCTGAGAAAAAGCATGAGAGGAGAGTGTGCCCCCTCCCAACAGCTACCCTGTAAACGTGAATATGAGCCTCCCTTGCATGGCCACGATTAATTGCTATTTGATTGTTTCAGACCCGACTTCCCTCGCGCCTTCTAACTTAAAATTTTATAACTTCAAATATACACACCCCGTTCTTGTCGTGCTTTTATTTTCGTTGTTCTTGTGCGTTTACAACTGTTGCCAGTGCAAGTGTTTTATGTTTGACTTTTAAGCGAAATTATTGGCGAAGATTTCTTGTTTGGCCGATACCCTGACCCCAAATGCCACCACCCTCACTCAGAGCTTATGCATCCCCTGCTGGACCAACATGCACCGTCTGCCTCATCTCTTCATCAGGTCCGGCGACCACTCATCCTTGCGGACCTCAATCCAAGGTGCACTGTCCGGCACGGGTTCCGCCTTCGTGGTCTGGACTCCCACTTGTCCTCCACAGGGTGTCGGCCACTTTCATGGTCCGCTTCCCGGATGAATTTCCGCGGGGATTTCTCCGGTATTCTGAAAATGCCGAGGCGCCGACGTTACATCTCCTGTAGCGCGACGGCGGTGGCTCACTCGGACCTCTCCATCACCTCCTTTCTGGCTCCCTCGTAGGTCTCGCCCGCTACCGCGCATTCCAGGCGTGGGGCACTCATGGTGTGCAACCGACCTCATCCAGCCACATCTTTCCGTTCCCGTAGTCCAGCTAAAACCACCTTCAACAGTTCGTGAGCTGAGGCAGTACCTAGGCGTGGCTTCATGGTACCGTCCTTTTGTACCGGACTTTGAGCGCATCGTCAAGCCACTCAATGACCTTCTCCTAAGAGGCGTAAAATGGAAGTTGACGCAGGACCACTAACAAGCTTTCGAGGAGGTGAAGGCAAGGCTTGTGTTGGCGCGTCCGGATTTCGTTAGGACATTCACTTTGCAAACGCAGGATACGGAAACGGAAACGCAGGATACGTGGTAGTCGGCGATCTGTCCAGTCAGCCATGCCGGAAACTCTACGGAGAGCAAAAGAGGCTATGTCGAGTGCTGAGTGTAACTGGATCAGAGACATGCGAGAGAAGATGATGGAGAAGGCGCAGAAATTTTCTGACTATGTGTTTGAGGGCGAAACTCTGTACAGGCAGATCCCGCACAGAGCTGGCAACAAAGATGTGGTGGCTCGGAAACTATGCGTTCCGCAAGAGCTAAGAGAAGCAGTCTTGCAGGAGAAACACGACTCACCCGCGGCCGGTCATGTAGAAGGCCTAAAAGCAATTGCCCGACTAGCAGCACGGTACTACTGGCCAGGAATGCAAAGAGACGCAAGAGCATACGAGCGCAAGTGCGAGGATTGCCTGAAATTTAAACCTAAACAGAGGCAAGACGCAGGAAAAAATGCTGACACGATTCTCGTAAGAGCCATGGGCAACAGTGTGCGTAGACTTTGTCGGACCGCTGCCGAGATCGAAGCATGGCAAACAGGTGCTGTTGGTTCTGATCGATCGTTTTTCAAAATGGACAGAGTTACGTACAGCGACGGCAGAAACCCTTTAGAAGGCATTTTGAGAACGCATAATCGCAAGATTCGGCGTACCGAAAGTTATAATCACGCACAACGGGCTGCAGTTCACCAGTCGAGCATTCAAAAAGTTCCTAGGCGATATGGGAATTAAACAGCAGTTCACGGCACTGTGTACTCCCCCAGAGAAAGCGACGGAGCGCGCCAATCGGACGGACAAAACGATGGTAGCACGGCTTGTCGGACAATATTAGAGAAACTGGGACGAAAGTTAGAGATTATACGGAAGGGAACGCGGAAAAATTGTAGGAAATCTTTGAAGTGGTTAGACGAAGACGACGGAGACAATGGAACCCGCTTGCTTATAGGACCCGTGAGAAGTGGAAAGATTTGTCAGTCAATTAGCTGTCTACCTTGACTTCTATGGAGTCGTTCTTTAAGAAGAGGTGCAGAATGATAAAAAGAACTTGTATGTAGCCTTGGAATTTCAGACACTAGGTCAGCAAGTCGAAAAAGCGTGATTTGATACTCGCTACTAACGCCAATCATCCTGTATGCCTATTTTGCGAAGCTAGAGATAATTTTATGCCGAAGGGCTTTCGTTTCTTAAACTTAAGTAAGAGACTTCGCTTTAGAGAACCAAAGAAATTCCACGTTTGCCTTGTGAGGATGCGTGAAACACACCTTCCACATTTCGCCACTTCTATTCTTTCCGCCACGAAGGCATACAATTGGAGATCACGCCACGAAGACCATTTATTTATAAGTTATAATATATAATATAATTATAATATAAGACGTTACGCCACGAAGGCAATTTATTTAAGTTCAAACTAGAAGCTAAGCTTATCCGATTTAAATATTGCGCGCACCAGGGCTGGAAAACCACCCAGTGTTGGTCAACCGAGGGCCAACAGCTGATAGTGCCGATAGCGATAGGCGGGAGGTTCGATAAGAAACTGTGTTGGGAAACGAAGAAACCCGGCAAACCGGGCTTACATGCGGCCGCAAGGGCGGAAGCTCGCGCTCATTCTCGAATGGCAGCCAAGTCGATCAGACCTAGGAGCGGACTTCAACCCGGAGTGGTACAGCGGCACGCGCGTCGGCACGCCGGATCCAAGGAGTAAGTGGGACAGACAATAGCGATCAGACTCAGTGCGAGTAGGGGTAGTAGTAGTAGTACTAGCGAATAATAAAGACAAGAGAGAATGAGGAAGTATGTGTCCGTGTGAATTTGTGCATTTTTCGGGAACCCACGTGCAGTGATTTGTTCTGGTCGGGAATCGTGTTGCGCCAGAGAAGCTTACTCAGTGCAAACGACCACCCGATCGCCCACAAGGAGCATAGGATCGCCTCTGGCCACCCTCTCCTGGGAACCCCGCCCCAAATACGGTTTAGGTAGTCGCGAGCCACGTGCAGTGATCTGTGCCGGTCGGGAATCGTGTTGCGCCAGAGAAGCTTACTCAGTGCAAACGACCACTCGATCGACCACAGGGAGCACAGGGAAGGGTCGCCTCCGGCCATCCTCCCCTCGGATCCCTACCCCCTACCCCAGTAGCTTGTGAGTCGCACATCCAGGGGGGAACGGCCACGCCGTCCAGTTTTGTTGGTATTTTCTCAGGGATCGGCTACGCCGCTCGTTTCGTTAGTATTTTCGCCGGGAGCAGC
Organism: Drosophila suzukii; assembly: GCF_043229965.1. NCBI lineage: Eukaryota > Metazoa > Arthropoda > Insecta > Diptera > Drosophilidae > Drosophila > Drosophila suzukii. The sequence continues at coordinate 2,400,703 of NW_027255938.1, read as the reverse complement.
CCCGCCCTCCACTATACCTTTCGGGTGCCGTGTTGCGCTAGAGCTGCTTACTCGGTGCAACGCGGATACTCTGGCCTCCTTTCCCCACAAATCCCCGCGGCAACTCCCCGTCCAGTTTCGTCCCAATACTTTCTACAAATTTAACTGTAGAGGACCCTGGCCGGACTGAGTTTTATCCCAGCCCATGAAAAAGGTCCTTACAGCCTCAACTGTTTGGGCGATGCCCCTTGCAGCAATATAAATCGACTCATTGTCGATATGGTCCTTACCATCTACTTCATCATGCTCACAATTATTAACGCATAATCACTTAATGTACCCTCCACCAAAACCCTCAAAAATTGTGCCGACGGATTACGTGTTGCTTCCAACTGCTATAATCTAGGTAAAGAATAAAATTGGTGCATTTATTGCTTGTCGAGCTATTTAACACTTAGCCTTTTAGTTAAACTGCATAGCCTCGCATCTTGCTAGCCAATTTAATTTGAAACAGAAACATTTGCATACACTCATTTCTGGGGTCGAGCAATCTTCCATGAACTCGGATAATGCAGTCTATATCTTAGCGCAGTCGAGCGTCATTCACAACAGCCAATCTTTAAAAAACCAAACTTGGTTGGATAGTTTCTGGAGGGATGCCGAGTTGGCCAAATCATTAATCAGTCCTAGCAGCCATTATCAAGAATCGTACTGATCATTCTGACGATGACACTCTTGCCGCAATAGTGAAGCGATATTGAGAAATTGAGTACTTTGGCATCCTTGTTACTGGAAGACTTGCGATGCGAACAGAAATGGTCAATATGCTGTTCGTCTCTTGTCCACTTCGGCCAGAAAGCTCAGTATTCGGCATATCTACAGGAGTACATCAACTTAGGACATACGTCTCTGTTCTCAAAGGACCCAGCAGTACCCCTGCTCTTCTTGTCTGACCATTGTGTACATAAGCAAGAAGTACAAGCACAACGCTTCGTGTCGTCTTCGATGGGAATGCTAAAACGACTTATAGTAGCTCTCTAAACGACATACTTCTTGCTGGGCCAACAACACAGCAAACAAATTTTAAAATGCTGCTTCGCTTTAGGTTTTTCAAAGTAGCCCTTTGTGGAAACATCTGGAAGATGTTTCGTCTGGCAAAAGAACTCCACGGATGAGATGAGTGTTTATAAACTAAACACGGTGACTTATGACACAAGGTCAGCTGCCTTTTTGACTATAAGAGCCATGCATCAGCTATCTTATGATAAAGAGGAATAATTTCCAATAGGGTTTTCTATGTGGATGATTTTGTCTCTGGTGGGGCTTCAATTGGAGGAGGTGAGAAAAATTCGTCGTCAGAGAAAGGAGCTGCTGTCGCGAGGCCACTTTCCAATCCGTAAATGGTGTTTGAATGAGTCTAGTGCCCTCGAAGGGAAACCTAATCACAACAAAGAACAGCTAATAAAATTTCACGATGGAACAGATATCGCCAAGGCATTGGAACTAGCCTGGGACCATCTTCTAATCACGTCTTATTTAATTTCTCCCAAATTTCGTCTGATCGTCGAGTTACCAAACGGATTGCACTGTCAACAATAACCAAATTCAATGATCCGCTCGGTTTAATAACACCAATCGTTACAAAATCGAAAATATTTTTGTAATCCCTATAGAGTGATAAAGTGGATTGATATGACACATTGCCTGAGTGTATTCTTTCGTCATTGGGGGAGTTGACCTCTCAGTTGTCGATTACCCAGAACCTTAAAGATCCACGATTTGTAATAAAACAGCAGGCTCCTGTCGAGTTGCATGGATTTTGCGATGCAAGCCTAGCAGCTTAATGTGCGTGCTTATACTTGCGGTCGGAATCATTGGTATCAAGCGCGCTATCATTGCTGGTCTGACTCGGCATCATAATCCAACAAGCTTAGTCCAAAAAAAATTTATGGAGCATTCTCTCTGGTCTACTGGACCTATATTCCTTCTGCAAAGTACAGAACAAGATATTCCAGAGTGTCATTCTCCAGTTCTAATAGGAACCGTGTGTAATGACATTTCCTTTAATTCCAATTATCTTAACTCTTTTGATATGTTGCAGCGGGTATCTGTGTCCATTTGTCGGTTCATTTCAAATTGCAGAGCCACATCTTCATATTCGATAGGCCACCTAAGCGATGAAGAAATCAATAAGGGAGCTAGTTCTTCTGAGGAGCATACAAAAGGTTCTCCTAACCAAAGAGTATGAAGTTATTAGCCAGGGCAAGCCGTGTCCACAGACGAGTAAGCTCTAATCTCTGAGACCAATACTGGGCTCCGATAGATATCTTCGTGTTGGTGGAAGGTTACAGAACGCAAACTTGGACTATACCCAAGGATCATACAGTCACCAAGGCAATTATCGTCTACTTTTATGAAAAATACTTACACGCAGGATCACAGGCGTTCCTTGTCGTGTTACGGCAAAGGTATTGGCGATTTGGAGGTCGCAAGTTCGCAGCTAGCGTAATTAACAAGTGCGTCAGATGTTAGCTGGTGAAGCTTTTGACTTGGGAGCATATATTGGGTAACTTGCCAGCGGATCGAGTTCGGCCTAACGAAGTATTTCATACCACTGGAGTGGACTATTGTGGGCCATTCTATCTTAAGGCAGAGACCCAGAAAAAGCCGTCTTTGTCTGCTTCTCTACAAAGGCTGCTCACTTGGAAGTCGTTCGAGACCTCACAACGGAATCATTCATTGCTGCTAAGAGAAGATTCATCAGTCTAAGGGACAGTCCGAGTACCATCTGGAGTGACAATGCAACCAACATTGTCTTTTCTTAAGAAAATCACACTCCGTGTGTGTGATTGATTGGAAGTTGCTGTTGATTTTTTTACAGAGACGTCGGGGCATCCATTTTATACCTTGATGAATTGGGAACTCTTGCAAATTAATTTTCTGCCATATTTAGCTCCCGTCCGCTCTGTCCAATTGCAGAAACCGCTGAAAATCTGGAGCAGCGACTATTTTTCCTTGCTTCAGGTAAGGAGCAACTGGCGCTTCGACACACCTAACATTAAGGTCGTCAGCATCGTGTTGCTAAAAGAGGACAACATTCCACCTTTGAAATGGCAGCTTGGGTGCATTCAACACACAATAACCTGAGAGGACAACATTTTTAGAGTAGCTATGGTTCGTACCGTTACAGGTCTTATCAAAAGAGCCGTCGCCAAATTAGCCGTGCTGCCCGTCGATTCCCGTATAATTGGAATCGTACCTCTTCCAACTGGGAGAGTATTTTCGCATCAGGCCGCCTGCACCTAGTCGTGCTCGTAGGTGTGCCAACCGAACCTGCAGCGCCCTTGTGCGCTCTTAACCCTTTGCCTCTCTCTTCGCTTCTTATCTCGCTAAATCTGTCGCGTTATCTATTCAGCCAAACTACTTGTAAGCATATCCATATAAGTAAACCTCGAAATTATCTCCGAACTTTCTTTAATAAACAGGGCATATATATTTGATTGAACCTATCGTGCGTTTTATTTTTATGTACTACCATAAAAGTGGAAAATTCATTGTCTTCCCCATATACTGGCAACTCTTTCAGTGAACGGTCGTGTTTTTGTCTTGCGCTCCGAATTTTTGTTCTTTTTGTCCATAAACCATCGGGGTTTAATTAATATTTTCATACGTCTATATAACTTTTTGTGTGCCTAACAATATCCGTTTGCTTCGCGAGTGCATAGTGATTGTTTTGTGTTTAAATGAACAAAATTAGTTTGCACGTCTAATCTCTGTGCAGTGTTTGTTGTTATTGTTTTTTTTCTAATTGCCTTCTTCTTTTCTTCCAAACGCTGTTTGGAGCGGTAATTGTCTAAACGGTAGTTACCCGCTCTCCCGCACTCCCGCATATAACTTTGTTTTTGGAACATCTAAAACTTACGCTCCCCCAGCTCACTTACTCCCGCTCATTCTCTCCCGCTCTCTAACTCTCTCTCTTACTTGCGTAGCTTTATTCTCTTGGCACTGTGGTTCGGAATATCGCTATAATGGCTGTCTGCAATTTAAAGAAATGCAAGTCGTTAATTTCGGCTGGTCAACAGAGCATTCCGTGCCATTCGTGTGAGAATATTTTTCATGCAAAATGCCTTGGCTATTCGAGCCTGGTACGCGATGCAATCGACATGAGAAGTGGCTTGCGCTACTATTGTGATGAGTGCATTGCTTATGAAACCCAGGCACTCTCTATAAGGTGGCTTACAAAAAGCACTGTTACGGAATTAGTCCGGAACAGCCGTAGAAATACAGCTCATTAGCCGTATGCTATCTGAGCCCGATTCTCCTAAGTGTAAAAAGAACGCGGTCGATAGACAACCCACGGTAGCCGCTAGTGTAACTCTCTCTGGCGATCCGGGGCCTGCAGCACAGCAGACCGCCGCACAAATGGTACTGAGATGGAAAGCTAAAAAAGATTCGGTTTCCGAATGCAAAGGAAGCGAGATTTTGCCGCATGAGACGCCCGAAAAATCTGTTATAAACAATACAATAATAATTCCAACGCCGCGTGTTGACTTAACGTCCGGAGTACCGACTGAAACTGGTAGTGCAGCCGTAAATGCCGTAGTACCAAAACCTGTCACATGCGTGGTACCTAAAACAGTCACCTGTGTACCGCAGCGGAAACAAATTTTTGTTTCTCGGCTAAATCCTGACCTTTCATCCCTGGATATTGCGGCCTATACCCGTAAAAAAGTTCAGGTTGATGATCTAAAGGTTGAACGATTTAATTTTCCATATGCTAGGGAAGTATCATATTTTAAGATCGGTGTTCCCTGTGCTCATTTTGCTACTATGTTCTCAGCCAATTTTTGGCTTGTTGGCATTTTTGTTAAAGAGTACGAAGCTAAAAAAAAGAAAATTCGTTCAAAGGAAGTTGGAAATCCCTTAAAGAGCCATCCACATCTACATCCTCATCTATATCGAAAAACTAGACTCTTTTCTTCAGCATTCTTATCAGAATACAAGAGGTTTAGAAAGTAAGTTGACCAAATTGTATACTGATAGTTCTTCCTTGTCTTCCCATGTTATTGCTTTTACTGAAACCTGGTTAAAACCGGAAATTCTAAGTTCAGGAGTTTTTCAAAGTAAGTACACAACTTACAGGCTTGATCGTCCGTCCCGACGTGGAGGTGGAGTTTTAATTGCAGTTGACTCAGAATTAACGTCTGAAGTAATAACGTCCGACGAAATAAATGACATTGAATTTCTGTGTATTAAACTATCCCTTCCGGGTATTTCTATATACATAACATGTTCATATATTCCGCCGTCATCGGAATTCCCAATATATGCGAATCATCTTTCCGCTATCCAGTTTATTTCAAGTAAACTATCAGATAGGGATCAGTTAATAGTTTAAGGTGACTTTAATATACCTAGGGCGACATGGTCAACCGTCGAAACCTCAAATATATTGTTACCTTCAACGCAGCATGATTTTCTTGACGGTTTGCTTGATATTTCATTGTCTCAAGTAAATTATGTTTTAAATTTCTTAGGACGATTACTATTACATATTAAACGAAGTTTTTGATACATGCGTTCCTACGTATTATCCTACAATTTCAAACCAACCTCCGTGGTTTAACCAAGAGCTGGCACGACCTAAAAATGTAAAGTCTAGACTCTACAAAAAGATTACAGCTTCAGGTTCACAAGCTGCCTTTTCCCGATACTTAAGTGCTCGGTCTGATTTCACCGTGCTTAACGCCTAGTGTTATAAAAACTATTTATCTCGTTGCAAGACCAAGTTTACACTGGATCCAAAACAGTTTAATAATATTATTAACACAAAGCGTAAGTCTTCTAGTTACCCATCATCACTTAAATTTGAAAATTTAGCGCAGACGAACGAATCACCCGGCTGCCGGTAATGTCTTCTGGCGTCGCTGCCGATGTCCTTCCTGTCTTGCGTGTCCTTGGGCAACCTCCGTTCCCGGACATGCCGAGCCACTGGGCTTCTCCAGCACAACGCCTCTTGAATGCCTCAACGGGTCGATCGCTCGCCGTTCCTGACTGGTAGCTTGGCGTTTCTGGCACTCGGGGTTTTGGGCAGTTGCTGTTCGGAAACTTCGCCGGTAATCGCAGGGCTCTCCAGGCCAACGCCTCTTAAAACCACAAATCGATCCACCCCTCTTCCTTCACGCCAGGTCCAGCTTGGTCGTGCAAGGTACGCTGGCTCTTAGATAACTTTCCTCCACGAGCTCACGGTTCCTCGTCGTAGGCCTCTTTCGCTTGACTCTGATAGACCCGCAGGGCGATTCGCCAGGGTGTGGTCGTGACAAAGTTGGAAGCCAAACGCCTTGACTTAGCCGTGTGATGCCTTCCGGACCTCAGCCACTTGGTTCTCAATTCGGAGATTCCTGATGTCCCAATCCCGAACGTCTCGACGTGGCGATCTTGCTTTTTGTATGCTTCCCACGGCGCTGCTTCCGACGACTCGCCTGTTCACTTTGGTATCTTGACTGATCTTGGCCCGCTGAATCTCCCTACTCCGGGTCCAAGGTCCGTGACTCCTGTTTGACCCACTTGTCCTTTACGCACAGCTTCCAGCCGAGGTTCTGCCCACTGCTGCCGTCCCGCTAGTTCCCGTGATGCTGTGTGCCGCTCCGCTGCCGAGGTGTGACACTTCTTCTCCCGGTCCAAATTTCACGGCAGAGTCCAAGGTTCGGTGAAGTTCCGTTATCCCCTTTTGCACACGGCACTCTTGCTCTGCCCGCCCAGTCTCCACTCTCTCAGTCGCCGCTCATTGGTCTCCAAACTCTCTTCTTCTCGCCACTCATTGGTCTCCAAACTCTCTTCTTCTCCAACCTTGGTCTCCAAACTCTCTTCCTCTCCAACCGCTTCTCGCCACGTTACTACGCGAATTCTCCGCGTATCTGGTAAGCGGCCGCCAATCTGTTGCTGCTGCTGCTGAGAATTGTGGGGATTTATTCAACTCCTCACATTCCCCCCATAATTCGGGAAACATTCAAAAGCTCGTTCCTACTCTCCGGCGTGTTCTTGCATATCCTAGCCTTCGAGTCCTTGTGACGCTCCTGCAGATTCCCCAGGCGCTCCCTCGTTGCTCCCTAGTTGTTCCCTCGTTGCTCCCTCGATGCTCCCTCGACGCTTTTAAATCCATTGAGTTCCTACAGCTGGTCATCCTCCTCGTAGCAACTTCAAATCTCCCGCGCCGATATTTCACATGTGCACATATCTATGCGTGCTCGATGTTTCATCGACTATCGACACCGACAGTAAGGCGTTGCCACCTGCCCGTTGCGATATTTTCACCTTTTGCTGATATTTCCATTTTGCGTGTGCCCATCGATCGCACCTTCGTCTAGTGCCAATCGATCGCCTATCGAGGCGCCCCCTTCCCTGGCGCATGGTGATTTTGCAACTTTCGATCTGCCCGCACAGCTTTTGGCTGATTTGACTTTTCCATTTTATTCTCTCAGCTCCCTCCAGCTTATGCCGCTCGTTGTCCTTAACCCCAAGTTCAATGGCCCCAGCGGCTTTTGAATAGCGTTTGGCCTTCGTTTGCAGCAGGGCTTTTCTGCCCTAGGTGAGTTGCACTTTTGGTTGAACCGGCATTTACTTCTCTTTCATTGTAGGGTTCGCACGTGTTTTTTTCCTGTTAGCTGTTGGTGCTATGCGTGCTTCTGTCTTGTGTGACGAGCTGGATACGGTGTAGATCTGATTCTGCACCGTCCTCACCAACACCTCCTCAACAACTAGACGAGCTCGTCCGGCGCATTCCGTATAGAATCTCCGGATGCTACGGTGTGTGTCTGGACTGCGCGACTTGTTTTGCTTGACTCCCTCCGCGCATACTCCGTTCTACGTGGCGTAATCGGATAACTCTGGCTCGCGCCCGACGCTGAATCCTGTTGCCTTGCGGGTGGATCCCTAAACGTTACCCGTATCCTTGTGCCGTCCTCGTAAGTGTCCTTTCCGCCTGGCGTAATCACGGATGACTTTGGCCAATGCCCAACGCTGGATCCTGTTGCCTGTCGGTCTGGATCGCCATCCATCCTTGTGGCGTCCTTGTAAGTGTCCTTTCCGCCTGGCGTAATCGCGGATGACTCTGGCAAATGGCCGACGCTGAATCCTGTTGCCTTGCGGTCGGGATCACCAACCATCCTTATCCACGATCTTGTGACCTATCCTTATGATTATCCCTTCTGCGTGGCGTGTGGATGTCTCTTGCTTAGGCCTGACGCATAATCCTGTGGCCTCGCAGTGTGGATCAATGTGAAATCCTTATCCATGTCCTTGTGACCTCTTGTTAGTCATCTGATGTGTCTGCCGTCTGCTCGTTTTGTTGTTGCTTGAGCTCGCCAACATGAACGGTCCGTTCTTTCTTTGAATGTATGTGACGTATTATGCAGATTACCGGAGAGACGAAATCTACAACCTGGTAAGGGCCATCGTACCTCGGGGCTAGTTTCAAAGTGAATCTTTCAGCCGCTTTGGACAGGTGGTGTTCCTTGGCCCATACTACGTCGCCCGGCGCTGCTGTCCATTGCCTCCTTCTCAGATTATAGTGTCTGGCTTGGTCCTGGGATGCCTTTTCCATATTTCGACGTACGATCTCAAATACCTCCTTCAGCTTGCTGGCGTTTTCCTCAAGGGTCTCCGTAGCTCGTACAGTGCTTAAGGTCTCCTTATTATATAGGCTGCTGGGTAGACGCGATTCCCTGCCCTTAATTAATATTTTCATACGTCTATATAACTTTTTGTGTGCCTAACAATATCCGTTCGCTTCGCGAGTGCATAGTGATTGTTTTGTGTTTAAATGAACAAAATTAGTTTGCACGTATAATCTCTGTGCAGTGTTTGTTGTTATTGTTTTTTTTCTAATTGCCTTCTTCTTTTCTTCCAAACGCTGTTTGGAGCGGTAATTGTCTAAACGGTAGTTACCCGCTCTCCCGCACTCCCGCATATAACTTTGTTTTTGGAACATCTAAAACTTACGCTCCCCCAGCTCACTTACTCCCGCTCATTCTCTCCCGCTCTCTAACTCTCTCTCTTACTTGCGTAGCTTTATTCTCTTGGCACTGTGGTTCGGAATATCGCTATAATGGCTGTCTGCAATTTAAAGAAATGCAAGTCGTTAATTTCGGCTGGTCAACAGAGCATTCCGTGCCATTCGTGTGAGAATATTTTTCATGCAAAATGCCTTGGCTATTCGAGCCTGGTACGCGATGCAATCGACATGAGAAGTGGCTTGCGCTACTATTGTGATGAGTGCATTGCTTATGAAACCCAGGCACTCTCTATAAGGTGGCTTACAAAAAGCACTGTTACGGAATTAGTCCGGAACAGCCGTAGAAATACAGCTCATTAGCCGTATGATATCTGAGCCCGATTCTCCTAAGTGTAAAAAGAACGCGGTCGATAGACAACCCACGGTAGCCGCTAGTGTAACTCTCTCTGGCGATCCGGGGCCTGCAGCACAGCAGACCGCCGCACAAATGGTACTGAGATGGAAAGCTAAAAAAGATTCGGTTTCCGAATGCAAAGGAAGCGAGATTTTGCCGCATGAGACGCCCGAAAAATCTGTTATAAACAATACAATAATAATTCCAACGCCGCGTGTTGACTTAACGTCCGGAGTATCGACTGAAACTGGTAGTGCAGCCGTAAATGCCGTAGTACCAAAACCTGTCACATGCGTGGTACCTAAAACAGTCACCTGTGTACCGCAGCGGAAACAAATTTTTGTTTCTCGGCTAAATCCTGACCTTTCATCCCTGGATATTGCGGCCTATATCCGTAAAAAAGTTCAGGTTGATGATCTAAAGGTTGAACGATTTAATTTTCCATATGCTAGGGAAGTATCATATTTTAAGATCGGTGTTCCCTGTGCTCATTTTGCTACTATGTGCTTAGCCAATTTTTGGCTTGTTGGCATTTTTGTTAAAGAGTACGAAGCTAAAAAAAAGAAAATTCGTTCAAAGGAAGTTGGAAATCCCTTAAAGAGCCATCCACATTTACATCCTCATCTATATCGAAAAACTAGACTCTTTTCTTCAGCTTTCTTATCAGAATACAAGAGGTTTAGAAAGTAAGTTGACCAAATTGTATACTGATAGTTCTTCCTTGTCTTCCCATGTTATTGCTTTTACTGAAACCTGGTTAAAACCGGAAATTCTAAGTTCAGGAGTTTTTTAAAGTAAGTACACAACTTACAGGCTTGATCGTCCGTCCCGACGTGGAGGTGGAGTTTTAATTGCAGTTGACTCAGAATTAACGTCTGAAGTAATAACGTCCGACGAAATAAATGACATTGAATTTCTGTGTATAAAACTATCCCTTCCGTGTATTTCTATATACATAACATGTTCATATATTCCGCCGTCATCGGAATTCCCAATATATGCGAATCATCTGTCCGCTATCCAGTTTATTTCAAGTAAACTATCAGATAGGGATCAGTTAATAGTTTAAGGTGACTTTAATATACCTAGGGCGACATGGTCAACCGTCGAAACCTCAAATATATTGTTACCTTCAACGCAGCATGATTTTCTTGACGGTTTGCTTGATATTTCATTGTCTCAAGTAAATTATGTTTTAAATTTCTTAGGACGATTACTATTACATATTAAACGAAGTTTTTGATACATGCGTTCCTACGTATTATCCTACAATTTCAAACCAACCTCCGTGGTTTAACCAAGAGCTGGCACGACCTAAAAATGTAAAGTCTAGACTCTACAAAAAGATTACAGCTTCAGGTTCACAAGCTGCCTTTTCCCGATACTTAAGTGCTCGGTCTGATTTCACCGTGCTTAACGCCTAGTGTTATAAAAACTATTTATCTCGTTGCAAGACCAAGTTTACACTGGATCCAAAACAGTTTAATAATATTATTAACACAAAGCGTAAGTCTTCTAGTTACCCATCATCACTTAAATTTGAAAATTTAGCGCAGACGAACGAATCACCCGGCTGCCGGTAATGTCTTCTGGCGTCGCTGCCGATGTCCTTCCTGTCTTGCGTGTCCTTGGGCAACCTCCGTTCCCGGACATGCCGAGCCACTGGGCTTCTCCAGCACAACGCCTCTTGAATGCCTCAACGGGTCGATCGCTCGCCGTTCCTGACTGGTAGCTTGGCGTTTCTGGCACTCGGGGTTTTGGGCAGTTGCTGTTCGGAAACTTCGCCGGTAATCGCAGGGCTCTCCAGGCCAACGCCTCTTAAAACCACAAATCGATCCACCCCTCTTCCTTCACGCCAGGTCCGGCTTGGTCGTGCAAGGTACGCTGGCTCTTAGATAACTTTCCTCCACGAGCTCACGGTTCCTCGTCGTAGGCCTCTTTCGCTTGACTCTGATAGACCCGCAGGGCGATTCGCCAGGGTGTGGTCGTGACAAAGTTGGAAGCCAAACGCCTTGACTTAGCCGTGTGATGCCTTCCGGACCTCAGCCACTTGGTTCTCAATTCGGAGATTCCTGATGTCCCAATCCCGAACGTCTCGACGTGGCGATCTTGCTTTTTGTATGCTTCCCACGGCGCTGCTTCCGACGACTCGCCTGTTCACTTTGGTATCTTGACTGATCTTGGCCCGCTGAATCTCCCTCCTGTTTGACCCACTTGTCCCTTACGCACAGCTTCCAGCCGAGGTTCTGCCCACTGCTGCCGTCCCGCTAGTTCCCGTGATGCTGTGTGCCGCTCCGCTGCCGAGGTGTGACACTTCTTCTCCCGGTCCAAATTTCACGGCAGAGTCCAAGGTTCGGTGAAGTTCCGTTATCCCCTTTTGCACACGGCACTCTTGCTCTGCCTGCCCAGTCTCCACTCTCTCAGTCGCCGCTCATTGGTCTCCAAACTCTCTTCTTCTCGCCACTCATTGGTCTCCAAACTCTCTTCTTCTCCAACCTTGGTCTCCAAACTCTCTTCCTCTCCAACCGCTTCTCGCCACGTTACTACGCGAATTCTCCGCGTATCTGGTAAGCGGCCGCCAATCTGTTGCTGCTGCTGCTGAGAATTGTGGGGATTTATTCAACTCCTCACATTCCCCCCATAATTCGGGAAACATTCAAAAGCTCGTTCCTACTCTCCGGCGTGTTCTTGCATATCCTAGCCTTCGAGTCCTTGTGACGCTCCTGCAGATTCCCCAGGCGCTCCCTCGTTGCTCCCTAGTTGTTCCCTCGTTGCTCCCTCGATGCTCCCTCGACGCTTTTAAATCCATTGAGTTCCTACAGCTGGTCATACTCCTCGTAGCAACTTCAAATCTCCCGCGCCGATATTTCACATGTGCACATATCTATGCGTGCTCGATGTTTCATCGACTATCGACACCGACAGTAAGGCGTTGCCACCTGCCCGTTGCGATATTTTCACCTTTTGCTGATATTTCCATTTTGCGTGTGCCCATCGATCGCACCTTCGTCTAGTGCCAATCGATCGCCTATCGAGGCGCCCCCTTCCCTGGCGCATGGTGATTTTGCAACTTTCGATCTGCCCGCACAGCTTTTGGCTGATTTGACTTTTCCATTTTATTCTCTCAGCTCCCTCCAGCTTATGCCGCTCGTTGTCCTTAACCCCAAGTTCAATGGCCCCAGCGGCTTTTGAATAGCGTTTGGCCTTCGTTTGCAGCAGGGCTTTTCTGCCCTAGGTGAGTTGCACTTTTGGTTGAACCGGCATTTACTTCTCTTTCATTGTAGGGTTCGCACGTGTTTTTTTCCTGTTAGCTGTTGGTGCTATGCGTGCTTCTGTCTTGTGTGACGAGCTGGATACGGTGTAGATCTGATTCTGCACCGTCCTCACCAACACCTCCTCAACAACTAGACGAGCTCGTCCGGCGCATTCCGTATAGAATCTCCGGATGCTACGGTGTGTGTCTGGACTGCGCGACTTGTTTTGCTTGACTCCCTCCGCGCATACTCCGTTCTACGTGGCGTAATCGGATAACTCTGGCTCGCGCCCGACGCTGAATCCTGTTGCCTTGCGGGTGGATCCCTAAACGTTACCCGTATCCTTGTGCCATCCTCGTAAGTGTCCTTTCCGCCTGGCGTAATCACGGATGACTTTGGCCAATGCCCAACGCTGGATCCTGTTGCCTGTCGGTCTGGATCGCCATCCATCCTTGTGGCGTCCTAGTAAGTGTCCTTTCCGCCTGGCGTAATCGCGGATGACTCTGGCAAATGGCCGACGCTGAATCCTGTTGCCTTGCGGTCGGGATCACCAACCATCCTTATCCACGATCTTGTGACCTATCCTTATGATTATCCCTTCTGCGTGGCGTGTGGATGTCTCTTGCTTAGGCCTGACGCATAATCCTGTGGCCTCGCAGTGTGGATCAATGTGAAATCCTTATCCATGTCCTTGTGACCTCTTGTTAGTCATCTGATGTGTCTGCCGTCTGCTCGTTTTGTTGTTGCTTGAGCTCGCCAACATGAACGGTCCGTTCTTTCTTTGAATGTATGTGACGTATTATGCAGATTACCGGAGAGACGAAATCTACAACCTGGTAAGGGCCATCGTACCTCGGGGCTAGTTTCAAAGTGAATCTTTCAGCCGCTTTGGACAGGTGGTGTTCCTTGGCCCATACTACGTCGCCCGGCGCTGCTGTCCATTGCCTCCTTCTCAGATTATAGTGTCTGGCTTGGTCCTGGGATGCCTTTTCCATATTTCGACGTACGATCTCAAATACCTCCTTCAGCTTGCTGGCGTTTTCCTCAAGGGTCTCCGTAGCTCGTACAGTGCTTAAGGTTTCCTTATTATATAGGCTGCTGGGTAGACGCGATTCCCTGCCCTGGCCGGTGGATTCTGATGTGCTCGTGCTCACTGCTAGCATAATCTCCAGTCATGTCCAGTCGCATTTGGTTGTCGTGCTTAGATCTTGGTAGGGGTCCAACGAAGTCTGCACATACCGTGGCCCATGGTTCCTCCGGCACTTGGGTCAACATCTTCCCGGCCGCCTGCATTTGATTGGGTTTAAACCGCATGCAAGTCTCGCATTTTCTTACGTGGGCTCGGGCGTCTCTATGAATGTCTGGCCAGAAGTATCGGGCTGCCAAATGTGCAATTGTCCTCCGGCTTCCTACGTGTCCCGCCGATTTTGCGTTGTGGTTTTCCCTCAACACGCTTTCCCGTAGCGACTTTGGGACGCACATCTTCCATGACGCGACGTCTTTTCTGCCTGCTCGGTGTGGAATGTTTCTGTACAGTGTCTCACCATCCGTAACATAGTCAGGGTACTTCTGCGGTTGGGTCCTTATCTTTTCGCCCATGTCCTTGATCCAGCTGCACCCTCCATAAGCTATTGTCGCCAATGCCTCTTTTAATCCTCGTAGCTTCTCTGGTATTGGTTGTCTTGATAATGCGTCGGCCACCACGTTTAGCTGACCCTTTCTGTACGCTATCTCAAAGTCGTACTGTTGTAGCTCCAGGGCCCATCTGGCGATTCTTCCTGAAGGTCTTTCGATGCTGTTGAGCTTTAAAGTTGTACCCTTCCAGATATGGCCTGAGCTTTCGGATCGCCCAGACGATCGCCAAGCACTCCTTCTCCGTTCTTGAATAGTTTTTTTCCGCGCCGATCAGTGTTCGGCTCGAATAGGAGATTACTCTTTCGCCCTTTTCGGTGTCCTGGGTCAGTATTGCTCCGATACCGTAGTCGCTGGCGTCTGTTTGCAGGGTGAGTTCTACTGAAGTCTGGGCGTGCTAGCACCGGGTCTGCCACGAATCTTGTCTTTACTTCCTCAAACGCCTTCTGGTGCTCTGGTGTCCACTCCCACTTGCTGCCATTGCGCAGCAGGTCATTCAGGGGTTAAACGATTCTGGAAAAACCGGCGGTGCCACGACGCTACTCCTAGGTATTGCCGGAGCTCTTTGAAGATCGATGGCGGTTCCAGTTCAGCGATGGCGGCTACTTTTTCCGGATCGGTTCCTATTCCCTCGCTGGTCACTCGATGTCCCAGGTACAGCAGTTCCTTCTTAAAGAATTGGCATTTTTCTGGATTTAGCCTCAGGTTCGCTTCCCGTAGACGCCGGAACACTTCTCTAAAGTTGATCTGTCTGAAGTCGACACACAGTCTCCACTTGCCTGTCTTCTTTTTCACCATCACGATGGGGGAACTGCATGGGCTCTTTGAATGCTCTATGAACCCCATTTGGAGAAGCTCGTCGATTTCCCTTTGGATTTTTGGGTTCTTGGGTTCTGCTTGACTAGCATCCAACACAGCAAACAAATTTGAAAATACTGCTTTGACTTAGATTTTTCAAACAAGCCCTTTGTGGGAACATCTGGAAGATTTACCGCTGCGTACGTGTTTTCTACCAGGATGACTTTTTGCAGGGTATGGTCTGGCAAAAGAGCTCCACGGATGAGTTGAGTGTTTATAAACTAAACACGGTGACTTATGACACAAAGCCAGCTGCCTTTTTGACTATAAGAGCCATGCATCAGCTATCTTATGATAAAGAGGAATAATTTCCAATTGGATCGAAAATTGTTCGTAGGGATTTCTATGTGGATGATTTTGTCTCTGGTGGGGATTCAATTGGAGGAGGTGAGAAAAATTCGTCGTCAGAGAAAGGAGCTGCTGTCGCGAGGCCACTTTCCAATCCGTAAATGGTGTTTGAATGAGTCTAGTGCCCTCGAAGGGGAACCTAATCGCAACAAAGAACAGCTAATAAAATTTCACGATGGAACAGATATCGCCAAGGCATTGGAACTAGCCTGGGACCATCTTCTGATCACCTCTAATTTAATTTCTCCCAAATTTCGTCTGATCGTCGAGTTACCAAACGGATTGCATTGTCAACAATAGCCAAATTCTATGATCCGCTCGGTTTGATAACACCAATCGTTACAAAATCCAAAATTTTTTGTAATCCCTATAGAGTGATAAAGTGGATTGGGATGACACATTGCCTGAGCGTATTCTTTCTTCATTGGGGGAGTTGACCTCTCTAAAACAGCAGGCTCTTGTCCAATTGCATGAATTTGGCGATGCAAGCCTAGCAGCTTAATGTGCGTGCTTATACTTGCGGTCGGAATCATTGATATCAAGCGCGCTATCATTGCTGGTCTGACTCGTCAATTCGGCATCATGATCCAACAAGCTTAGTCCAAAAAAAATGTATGGAGCATTCTCTCTGGTTTACTGGACCTATATTCCTTCTGCAAAGTACAGCACAGGATCTTCCACATTCTCCAGTTCTAATAGGAACCGTGTGTAATGACATTTCCTTTAATTACAATTATCTTAACTCTTTTGATATGTTGCAGCGGGTATTTGCGCACATTTGCCGGTTCATTTCAAATTGCAGAGCCACATCTTCATATTCGATATGAAGTAATTAGCCAGGGCAAGCCGCGTATAATTTTCTATGTACTAAAATAAAAACTGCACATTTTGAACAAAACTCACAAAACTAAAATTTCACACCTTCGCGCACAAGCAGTTATGACCAAGGACTCGAGGGTAGGGGGTGAGATTCGGGTTCGTGGGTACGCACGTTCACATTCTTAGAAGATAACGAGGGGTCACAATATTTGAAATGCAATCAAACGGGAGGGTTCCGTGGAATACCAAACACACTGATTATGTGATGAGTATACGCTTGCAATTAAAAACAAGGAAGAACGCTATAGTCGAGTACCTCGACTATCAGATACCCGTTACTCAGCTAAATAGAGATATGCAAGTAGCAAAGCGAGATTAAAATGCGCCACCTACCGGCGGTATACCGATTTAAGCGTTATGGGCGTTAGAGTGGGCACATTTCAGTTAAAATTTTTGATCTAGCATAAGAATTGTGGGCGTCACAGGTTTTCGCGGCTTGTGGGCGTTAGAGTGGGCTAGGCATCTTCGCGTAACAAACTTGCACTGCGTATAAGGCTACGGAATCTAAATCTGAAATCCCAATTCTCTATCTTTGATAGTTTCCGAGATATCCACGTTCATATTTACGATTTTTTGAAGTTTGTGGGCGGTTTATGGGCGTTAGGGTGGGCGTGGCAAACTTTTTTTTTGGGTCAATCGATAGGTATTGATGAGAACATTACATTTCAGTTAAAATTTTTATTCTAGCATCCAAACTGTAGGAGCCAAAGTTTTGGGCGGTTTGTGGGCGTTAGAGTGGGCGTGGCACTGTACTGAAACAAACTTGCGCTGCGTAAGAAGCTCAGGAATCTGCACTCCAAATCTCAATAGCCCAGCTCTCATAGTTTCCGAGATCTCAGCGTTCATCCGAACAGACAGACGGACAGACGGACATGGCTAGATCGACTCGGCTAGTGATCCTGATCAAGAATATATATACTTTATGGGGTCGGAAACGCTTCCTTCTGCCTGTTACATACTTTCAGACGAATCTAGTATACCCTTTTACTCTACGAGTAACGGGTATAACAACTCATACAAAATACACTTAAAACCGCCAAAAAAACCTCCGCAACCGCTTTTAATAGCTACTCTTAGCTTAAGGCTTAGGAAATTCGATTGGTTGCATCGCGACATCTTATGCCAATGCTGGCCCGACCTTAACTGACCATTTATTCATATCTTGCTTACACAGAGATTGCCTTTCCTTAACCTATGTCGAAGTTGCACACCTTCGATATTTACCTACATCCAGACCTCTCCTACACCACGTTCACCCCCGGTAACTTGTTATCAGTCCTTGTGTTCGTTTTCCTTCTAATAACCATTCTACTGGGGTATTGGGCTGCTCCTTATGTTCGAGAACTAATCGGATTGGTTCTAGGAGTACAACATGCCTGTATGCACTCCCTGTAGATGTCAACCTGTTAAGTGAACATTCTGGTCTATAAAAATGACACCACTCAAATTGCTCAGGATCAGTTCTTCAAATGCCTCAGTACTGTATTCTAATAAAATAATTAGATCCACATCGGTCCTTGCAATCGCGGCTAACAATTCTAATCGTGCTTTTTACCTTTTAAACGAGTGGGTGAAAATTGTTAACAACATTATCGTGCTTTCTACCTTTTTAACGAGTGGGTGAAAATTGTTAACAACATTACAACATATAACAATATATTTTTTTTTCAATAAAAATATTAAAACTAAAACCCTAACAAGGAAGAACGCTATAGTCGAGTACCTCGACTATCAGATACCCGTTACTCAAAGGGAAATGGAGATATGCAAGCAGCAAAGCGAAATTAAAATGCGCCACCTACCGGCGGTAGACAGATTTAAGCGTTATGGGCGTTAGAGTGGGCGTGGCAGAATTATTTTTGGATCAATCGATAGGTATTGACGACACCAATACATTTCAGTTAAAATTATTTATCTAGCATGCAAATTGTGGGCGTCACAGGTTTTCGCGGTTTGTGGGCGTTTAAGTGGGCGTGGCAAACTTTTTTTTAGGTCAATCGATAGGTTTTGATGAGAAAAATACATTTCAGTTAAAATTTTCTATCTAGCATAAAAACTGTAGGAGTTACAGTTTTGGGCGGTTTGTGGGCGTTAGAGTGGGCGTGGCAGTCTACTGAAACAAACTTGCGCTGCGTAAGAAGCTCAGGAATCTGTACGCCAAATCTCAATAGCCTAGCTCTCATAGTTTCCGAGATCTCAGCGTTCATCCGGACGGACAGACAGACGGACAGGCGGACAGACGGACAGACGGACAGACGGACAGACGGTCAGACGGACAGACGGACAGACGGACAGACGGACATGGCTAGATCGACTCGGCTAGTGATCCTGATCAAGAATATATATACTTTATGGGGTCGGAAACGCTTCCTTCTGCCTGTTACATACTTTCCGACGAATCTAGTATACCCTTTTACTCTACGAGTAACGGGTATAAAAATGGAGTCATTCGTTGCTTGTGATTTGTGCACCAAAAATGTGGAGATGAGTGAGTTTGAAGCTCATTATGCTTAGTGCTCAAAGCCTCGGAATGCCTTTGAGGATTTAATGTGTAAATCAAAAATAAGGTGTGACTTCTGCTCTACCTTAGTTCATAATTATGAATTTGACGAGCACTATAGAAATTGTAATGGACCTATAAATGCATTCAATGTTTTAACGAATGTTTAAAAACGGCAACTACAAAACAGAAGGCAAAATCATCTGGACGATCATCCCACAACATCATCAAATGCTCTCAAACGGATGAGAATGGATGAGGGTAAGGAAGTACTCAACCAAGGAAAAAAAGCTAAGATTAGCGAAAATAAAAATGATTTAAAATTAGAACTTTTATGTCCTACTTGTGGTGATAAATATCTTGCATCAAGGGAACGTCAACACATATTGACCGATAAGCATAAAAATGCATCAGCCAGAGAAGTAAAAAATAATGAAAACATAATTCTTCTTAACTCTCAAACTGTTTTCCTGTTAAATCATATCGAATCAATAGTACAGTCCAAAACACTATTGATTTAAAAGATTTTTATCAGCATTGCCAAAAAAATATAATTGAAATTATAAAGCATTGCATGATAGAATATAGAGCCATTAAATTCAATCTAAGAGTTTATGGTACCTATATTAAACAAACAGACGATGGAGTTACTGTTGAAACAACAAAACAGTTTGGGACATCATATAAATCTGTATACCAAAATGAAAACATTATCGATGAACTAAATATGGCAGTAGATAGCTTATTAGCATCGAGCAGTGAGTTTCAAGAAAAAAACTCTGGGTGGGCAATAAAAAATTTCAATTATTTTGAAATTACTATAATAAAGCTAGAAAACATTCCTGCTAGCGGATACACTCAGGCCCCGAAGAATATAAGAGCCCGAAATGCACTTATAAACGTACAGAATACTGACGTATTTTGCTTCAAATGGTGCATACTGGCATTCATAGCTAACAAAACTCATGAGAGTGCTACCTTTACAACAGCAAAGCAAAAAAAGTATTCACGAGAGAAAATGACAAAGCCCACAACTTACCACATTAATATTAACAATGAAATAATTGTATATGACGGAATAAGATTGGATTTTTCAGGAATCGAGTTTCCAATAACGAATAAAGGGATTATCCATTTCGAGAAAAATAATAAAGACTTGAGTATAAATGTTTAAGAGATCGATGCTGATGGTGACAATATTATTGGTCCAACGTTTAGAACCAAATGTATTCAAACTAACCACATCAATATATTGGGAATAAATAACGTAAACCAAGAAAGTATGCATTACTCTTACATTACAAGTGTAAAAAGATTATGCTACTCACAAGGCCAAATCAGGAGGATATTTTTGTGATAACTGTCTACAGTTTTTCACAGTTAATAATACTACCCACAACAAACTTGAATTCGGAAAAGTGGCCTCGTTTTACCCTGAACCAAATACCACAACTTCATTCAAGGGCTTTCACAAAAAATTATCTCCTCCGGTGGTGATATATGCCGATATCGTGGCTATAGAACATGCCTAAATTCGTCTTCAACATCGTCAACAACAAAAGCGCAGAAGCATACTGCATGTGCCGTATCATTTTATATAGCACATAAATATAATCCGGATCTTAAGGAATTGTGGACACATGAAGGTATGTAAAAACAATAAGTAATTAATTTCTTAGTATTTTAAAAACTAATTCAAATTTTGTATAATTTTATAGGCGCTGACTGCATACAAAAATTCTGCAAATCACTAGAGGAAAAAACTACGAGCTTGTTTTACATGTACTGGTCGACCCCCAAAAACCCGATTGCTAGCACAATCCATGAACAGGAAGGAAATTGCTGTGCCTGGAAAATACATGGGTCCCATTCATAAAAATTGTAAGCCAAAGTACAAATTAAGTGATCCCTTCTTTCCTGTAGTATTTCATAACTTATCTAAATATGACATACATTTATTCATTACTGAATTAGAAGGAGACTTAAGCCCCATACCCTGTAATAAAGAGCTTTATATAGCGCTAGCGCAGACAATTAAAATAAATGCATCAAATAGATATAAAATAAGATATATCGATTCGATTAGATTTTTAAATTCTAGTTTAGAAAAACTATCGAGCTACATGGAGGACAAAGATTTTAAAATTCTAAGTACTAAATTTCAGGGAGAAATATTTAAGCAAATGCGTAGGAAGGGTGTTTTCCCTTACGACTATTTAGATAGTTTTAAAAAATTTGAGGATACCCAGCTTCCTGACATTGATAGTTTTTACAATTCTCTCAGCGAAGAAAATTGTAGTATAGATGATTACAATTTTGCACAGAAGGTTTGGAAAACTTTCAACTGTAATACTATAAAAGATTATATAAAACTTTATTTAGAAAGTGATGTTTTAATTTTGACCGATGTTTTCGAAAATTTTAGAAAAATTTGTCAGAAAATTTATAAGCTTGACCCTATTAACTATGTTACAGCACCGTCAATATCTTGGGATGCTATGCTCAAGTATACTAATGTAAATTTAGAACTTATTAGCGTCGGAGACATGTACAACTTTTTAAAAAGAGCGATAAGGGGTAGGTTAACTCAATGTACCCAAAGAATTTCTATAGCTAATAATAAATATATAACTAACTTTGATTCAAGTAAACCAAATAGCTACCTCAGCTATATTGATGCAAATAATTTATATGGTTGGGCAATGAGTCAACCCTTGCCGTTTTCAGGATTTAAATTTTTAAGTAATGATCAATCGTTCGATTATAAAAATATTTCTGCTGAGGGAAATGTAGGACATATATTAGAAGTGGATTTAGAATATCCTACTGATCGGCATGACTCACATAACTACTTGCCTTTCTGTCCAGAAAACAAAGTTCCTCCAGGAGGTAAGCAGAAAAAACTTATAGCTGATTTATCGAATAAAAGCGAATACATTATCCACTTAAAACAGCTTCAACTTTGTATACAATATGGTTTAATTGTAAAAAAAATACATAGGCTTTTGTGTTTTACACAATCATGCTGGTTAAAGCCTTATATTTATTTAAACACTGATCAAAGAAAACTAGCCGAATAATGCAGTATACGGCAAAACAATGGAAAATGTCGCCAAGCGTAGAAGTATAGTATTAGTAAAACATTATAAATCAAGACAAAATTCGCCAGGCTTCAGGCAACGCATAGCTAGACATGACTTCCATAGCGTTGAGATATTTGGGACAGATTTTGCAGCCATTGAATCATATGTATATGTATGATAAGCCAATATACATAGGAGTTGCTGTTTTAGAATTATCTAAATGGTTAATGTATGAATTTTATTATAATTTTCAATAACTTAAAAGTCCTTCTTCGAAAATAATTTATATGGATACAGAGTCATTTATTTTATCTTCAGAAGAAGACCTTTACGAAACTATAAAAGAAAATCCTGAACGATTCGATACCTCAAATTATAAACTAGAAAACCAATTTAATATAGTTCAAGCTAATAATAGGGAACCTGGAAAAATGAAGGATGAACATGCACTTAAGGCTAAGGCATACTCTTGTTTAGTTGATAAGGAAGGAAACGAAAGCGAATGTATAAAAAAAATTAAAGGAGTTAAGAAATCAGTTATTAAAAAACTGAATCATGAAGATTATATAGAATGTATAAAATATAAAAAAACATTTTATGGATCTCAGCGAGTTATTCGAAGTAGGTCGCACATACTCTATACTGAAATTATGAATAAAATAAGTCTTAATTATAAGGATGATAAGAGATATATTTTACCAGATAATTGTAATACATTGGCTCATGGTCATTATAATATTGAACATATATTAAGTAGTGACCAAAATTAAACCCATTATTAAATAAATGTTTATATGTTTATATTATAAGAATAAAAATTTGTAAATAAATAGATAAAAAATTAAACTTGTTATTCTTGCGTTTTATTACTTTAGCAGGTCATTTACAGATATCCATGAGTTGTGGCTGGAATCGAAACCGCTCCATTTTACAAGCACTTGATTATTTTTCCTTTTTAGTATTTTCTCTACTAGGAAATCATTTTTGTCTTTCACTTTTTGAAGTTCCTCCTTATAAAATGACCCATTAATAGGGGTACCCATATAATCTTGTATTTCATATGTTACGGGGTATGTAGACTTTACTTTTAAAACTTTAAAAACTTCTGTGGTCCAATTAGGTTCGTATCCCTTCATAAATGCTCCCTTGTATTTACTTATTCTAACAAAATCACCTACTAAAAATTTATGTTTTGGAAATATTTTTGGTATATTATATACTGATTTTAAAATAAACTCTTCATTTTTCGTGCAGACATCAATAGGCTTCATTTTAATTGTTCGGTGATAAGAATTATTGTATTGATTTACGAGATAATTGATGTTATGAATCCACTTATATTTACCCTGCATACTAAACATTTTCCACATACGATTTTTTAATGTTCGATTAAAGCGTTCACATATAAAAGCCTTGAGATGCGTATAAGTATGATAATGATTTATATCAAATTTATCCAATAATTTCCTAAAAGTGGTATTAAAAAATTCTTTCCCTTGATCTGACTGAATATTCTTGGGTGTATTTTTACTCTTTTTAAAAACAGATTTCATTGCCTCTGCTACATCCAGGGCAGACTTTGACTTAACTGCCTCGGCGTATGCATACTTTGAGAACGTGTCAATAACGGTCAGTAAATATCTAAAACCCTTATTTTCTTTCCAAAACGGTATCATTTCAACTAAATCAATTTGCCATGTGTCATTTATCCCCTTTTGAATAAAGTTTTTTCGCGCTGCCTTATGAATGCTTGCTTATATACAAGAACACCCCTTTTTATTTCTGTACTCATCTTTTTTGAAATTTCAAAACATAATCGTGTTAAATCTATTTGCACATCCTTATCATAGGTACCTTCTAAATCAGATAGTTGAATATCAAATTTTTGTAGAGATACACACTTAGGAATAATATGATTATTGTAAAGATATGTTACTTGCTGTCTTAATATGGAGTTCCAACATAAAAATGTAGTAAAAAATATGTCTAATCTTAGTAATGATCTCCAGGACTCAGAATCAAACTCAATTTTGTTACCATACTGATTAATCACAAAAACGTACTGATTATCTGATTTCCTAAATCTAAAGTTACATTTTATGGAGTGCAAGCACGGATGATCAATAATTGTATCAGGCATCTAGAAGTCATACTGGTCCAGTTTCAACGTCTTTGTCAAATCCAATGAAATTATTATTACTTTGCTGCATCCAAACCATCGGAAAAAATTTTCGAGTAGTTGACAGTCCACATTTCAATTTTAAGTTATGAACAACATTATACTCGAATCCAAAAATGACTTCGTGGTCCTGTTTCTTTCGATACGTTTTATTTCTTTTAGTTACACACATGTCCATCAGGTAAGACTACTTTAAATAAACTGTAAATATGTTCTAGTCTTACCGGTATATAAAGGAGAAAGCCCTAGCAAGCACACCCTCAGTTGATTAAAAAATCTCAACCAATGATGAACACAGTCGATCGTAATTCAAGCATTACAGTAGATTTTCAATATGTACTTGGTAACAACAAACAAGTTTTCGTTAAGGAGCTGGCGTTTATGCCTGCTGGAACTGTTATACCTAATTTTTTCCATTTCAAACCGCCATATAACATAAAAGAATTGGATAATGGAGCTCTTAAGCAGCAGCACCTTAACCAGCAGAAAGTAAACGGATTGGATTGGTCAGCTGGAGATATTCCATACACAAGTCTTGAAGAAATACTCACACCACTCAATAAGTATCACACAGTTCTTGTTCGTGGTGAAATTAAAAAAAAATTTTGAATCAAGTATTTATCAACAAACATTATTGATATAGATATTGGAAGAAGTTTAACTCAACTACCCAATTTTTTTACGAATTGTAGAATACACAAGAAAAAACACATGTGTTTAAAATTTAGTAAAAAGAAATTCATGGTCCTATCAGGTTGTCTCTTATTATGGATTCTTTTAAGAGATTTTTTGGAAATGATCCCCGTAACTCCCCGTACAGGCAACTTATTTATTGTAATTATTGCGGATCTGATACTCATTTCGAGAAGAACTGCTCCAAGACACGCGATCAAGAGAATAATTATAAAACCTAGTATAACTTAAAAACATTATATAAGCAATTAGTAATAATATAATATATTAAAATTCATTCCGAATAAAATAAATTTTTTTAATAAAAAAATGTTTACACAATTTTTACATCCTTTTACAATGCCTATTTGTGGACCCTCAGGATCGGGAAAAACAACCTTTTTAGAAAATCTACTCACCAAAAAGAATGATCTTTTTAATATTTCAATAGATCGAATTATTTGGTGTTATGCAGAGGAGAGTGCCAAGCCCAATTTCGAAAAGATTGAATATTTTAAAGGAGTCCCTAAAACAGTTGAAAATGAAACGAATGAACCAATTCTTTTAATATTGGATGACTTGATAATGGGAGCCTTTAATAAAAATGTGTGTGAGCTGTTTACAAAAGGATCACACCATAGGAATTTATCAGTAATAGTGGTAACTCAGAACATATTTCATAAATCTTCGCACACCAGAGATATTTCACTAAATACCAAACACATTGTTGCTTTCAAAAATCCTCGTGATAAGCTTCAATTTCAATGTTTAGCAAGACAAATTTACCCAGAAAACCACGGAGCTATTTAGAATATATAAAGAAGTAACGGAGCAACCTCACGGATATTTATTTAAATAAAAACGTAATAAATCATGGAATTTTCAAAATGAACAAAAAGCGAATCCTATTACAACCAAAACAATTGAATCCCAAACCACTGATTGGATTGATATAAAACCCAGCACATCAAAATCAACATCAAAGTACGATCACTCACGTCCGAAAAAATTTGAGTTTCCCGATTTACCACCTGAAAGTGATGATGAGGATTTTAGTTCAAATAAAAAAGGATATGTTGTATCAGATAAACGAAAAGTGAGTGATACCTCTTTTTTAGATAGTCAAACAGATAAGAAGAAAATAGGATTAGAGAAACCAGTGCTCAAAGTGAATCTTAATGAACGACAACGCAAATTCGAAGCAAAACTACAAAAGTTGAAAACGGAAACTTCACCGTGAAAGGTTAATGCGATCGGTTAGAATAAAAAATCCAGTACAAACTGGTAAAAATAAATTAAATTGGATTTCGTATCATTAACTTCCATAAAAATCAAATATTGGTTATTTAAATGAGAT
Organism: Drosophila suzukii; assembly: GCF_043229965.1. Classification (NCBI taxonomy): domain Eukaryota; kingdom Metazoa; phylum Arthropoda; class Insecta; order Diptera; family Drosophilidae; genus Drosophila; species Drosophila suzukii. The sequence continues at coordinate 2,374,555 of NW_027255938.1, read as the reverse complement.
TTTTATCACATTGTTAAGTAACGACTCAATGAATGACTATGACAATGACTATAAATAATGCATACCCAAATATTATTTATTTAGAACCAAAATAGTCATCATGGTAAAATCTTATCAGGATTATTATGTAAATCAGTGTGGTGGGGGCTTAAGCAACATCGGAAGTCTTTACATATCTCCGCATATAGTGCAACAAGGACGTGGAATCGGAAATTTTTTAGCGGTCTTTTTTATTACATAAAACCACTTTTTCTTTCGGGCATAACTGCTATAAAAAATCAGGCTGCTGAGACTGGTAAGGCTGTAATCAATGAATTTGGGAGAAAGCCTTTAAGAAATATAATTCAAGAACAAAGTAAAATTGCTTTACAAAATCTTTCAAATAAAGCAATTGATAAAATTACCCGTTTTCAAAGTGGAAGTGGAAAAAGAAATAAAAGGCTAGGTAATAGGAAAAAACGACTTCATTATACATCTAAACGACAACGTAAACATACCCAAACGCAACATTAAAAAAAAAATTCAACAAAAAATTTAATTATTTTTGTTTTTTCTAAAGCAAAATGAGTACGCATATCGAACGTATGAAAAGTGAATTAGATTTGTTTGCGGCACACCCCACGCAAAGTTCTATTCTAAGAACTGAAGAAGTCTCATACAACCCAATTGCTTCTTTGGACGGTGCCTCTTCAATCGAATTTTTTTGCTTGGGAAATGGTGAAACGTATCGAGATTTATCAAGTGTTTATTTACGACTTGTTGTGCAACTTAAAAAAATGATAACAACAGCATTGAAGGAAATGCTGTTGGTGTTGTAAACAATAATTTACATTCAATATTTAGAAGTTCGTCAGTTTATTTAAATAATATACTGGTATCGCAAAGTGATAATAACTATCACTATAGAGCGTATTTGCAAACAATTTTAAACTATGGGAGTGACGCCTCTGAAAGTCACTTGGCCTCCCAAGGTTATTTTCCCAATTTTGGAAGAATAACAGCAGGGAAATATGTTTATCCGGACTCGAATGAAACCCTTAAAAATATGTTTCAAAATAGTAACAAGGTTGAGTTATTCGGAAAAGTTCATGGAGATATTTTCAATTAAACCAAACTGCTTGTTAACAATGTTGATTTAAGAATAAATTTCAATATTGAAAAAACAGCGTTTTATTTAATGGAAACTGGTACTGAATCAAATTTAAAGATACTTGAAGCACAACTTTTCATGAACCACGTAACAGTTAACCCAAGCATTTTATTGGCTCATCATTATGTTTTACAAACAAAAAATGCTCTGTACCCATTCAGCAAGGTTGAAGTCAAATCATTTACAATATATCCGGGCAACAATACACTGTCGATAGACAACGCAGTTATTGGTCAAATACCAAATTTTCTGGCCTTTTGTATGGTTAAAAACCGCTCATACTCAGGAAACCGAGCCTTAGACCCATTTCAATTTGAACATTTAAAAATTCAACGCTTTAACCTATTGGTTAATGGAGTTCAAGTTCCTTCCCAGGCTCTGGAGTTTGAGTACTCGAACGCTGAAAAGGTTCAAAGCTCAAGAGGTTATAATATGCTTTTTAGATCATGTGGAATTAAACATTACGATCGTGGACTACAAATTACCAAGGAAATGTTTGATTCAAACAGTTTTATTTTAGCCTTTGACTTAACTGCTGATCAATCAAATTCAACTCTATGTTCAAATTTAATCTCTCAAGGTACTATAAGAATCGAAGGAAGATTTTCGGAACCACTTGTTGAAGCAGTTACTTGCTTGGTATACTGTGAATACGATTCAATGATTGATATTGATAAGCATAGAAATATTCGTACGCTCTTTTAAAATGAATACTTTACAAATTGAACATTTTCTTTCTAAGCATTCAAAAAACAAAATCTATTTTTAAAGGAGTTTTTCCTTCGGATAGGTTACCAAAAACTATTTTGAAGTATCCCGCACTAATAATTGCGAATACCGACACTTCAGATCAACCTGGAACTCATTGGATTGCATTTTATTTTGATACTCGTAGGTCAGCAGAATTTTTCGATTCATATGGTCAATATCCCCAGAAAAAAGAATTTTTAAAATTTTTAAAATCTAACGCTTATAAATTTTTTTTAATAAGCAGCAACTGCAGGGATACTTTTCTAACACTTGCGGACATTATTGTATGATGTACGGTCTTTTTAAAAGTAAAAAGAAAACACTACATTTTTTTTAAAGAAAATTCAAGTAAAACGACTATTCATTTAATGATAAATTAATAATAAAAATGTTTAAGAACCATTTAAAAAATAAAAAACATATACGTATATTTAAGTAAAATTAATTCGTTTTATTTATGGTTTTGGAGCAATACGTTTGTTTAACTTATAATATTTAATCATTAGACTAAGGGCTTCCTCTTTCAGTACAGGCAGCATATGACACTGGCATGTGTCTGGTCCAGATGAGGCATCATCGTCGCTCCAGGGACAAAGTTTATATGGAATCCAAACTTCGAATGGATCAACTCTTTTTCCTCGAAATCCTCCAAAGTAGCTTTTAGGAACTCCATCCTTTGTAGGTGTTGCTCGAAAAGCATGCCTTAAAATTGCATCAAGAATAGTTCTATCTGTTGAGCGTACATTTTTAAGGAAAACTATTCCTTTTTGAGACTGATTTAAGACTGTTGTTAGATTTAAAAACTCAGCTCTTTATATTGAAGAATCTTATTTACGTTACTTATTTACTGATAAAAATTCAATTTGAGCACAACTATATCTGTTCAGATCTTTTCCTTTATATACCATATGAGTTATTCCATTCTCATTTAATTACCTAAATGTCTTTCTAGAAAATTTGTTCACATAACTTTTAGGTAGAAATATCCAAAACATCTTTATCGTCCTTATCAGTTAAATACAGAGCTATTTTAGTTCCATATGGTGTCTTTTTCAGCTTACATCCAGTGATCTTATACTCAAATCCAATACATAGATTTTCAATTTTTGTGTAGCCAATCACAGGCTTCACGTCATTTAAGGTTTTTAAGAAGTCCTATCAAATTCAACAAAATTAGGTGATAAAGTATTTACTTTTAATTTATATGCATACCATTTTTGATCAGCGTAAGATTGGATTCGTCGTGCACTAGTACCTAACTGTTGTATACTAATTCTTTAACCAGAAATTACATGGTCTTTCATACTTGTCAAAAACTATACATTTGTATCAATTCATGTGGTGTAAATGAGATAACAATATGTCTTCATTATATGTACCAAAATACTTATTCAAACTATGTGATACTTGAGAATAAAGTCAGAAATACATATCAGTATGTCTATCTCTTTTTATACTTATATAAATCTTTCAATACCGTTAAAATAAAGTTATTATATATAACGTAAGAATTGTCCCTCAAGTGCTATATAAGATACATTTTTTATAGAAAAGTCAGTTTATTTTTAAAAACATCGAAATGGTGAAGTACCATTGCGAGTTGTGTTCAGAAATAAAATCCTTTACTACTCGCAGCGGCCTAGAAGCGCATACCTTAAAAATACACAACTTCGCCTATCAGAAATCTAAATCCTCATTTTATTATTGTTATTTCTGTCCTAAAGTACGGAAAATTTGGTTGCGATACGACTTTAATATGCATCATCTATTGGTTCACAACGCAGAGCTAAAAAGTATTTGTAAGGCAAAGAAAAATTGTTCAATAAATAAAAAACAATTATAAGCCCTCAATTTTAAAATAGTTTTTACTTTATTTTTCTTTATGCATCGTGTTTTTATAATTAAAAAGTTAAGAATCTAGATCAAATAAAACATCTGGTAATGCGTCGTCATCTCCATCATCCAGCAAAGTTAAATAATGGTTAGTCGGTGGCGGTTGAGGTCCCATAAGTTCTTCAAAGATGTGGTCGTCGTTAGGAAAAATCTCATCTTCTGGCCTGGATAGGTCGTCGTCCAATTAAAATTCCTGTGCACACTGAAATACATCTTCACCTTCTTCTGCGTAGTAGTCCCCAATGGAAACTGGCTCCACTCAAGAGACTCCAATCCTGGGTCCCTATTTTGGGTCGACGATGCAGCCGGTTGAAATACGCCTTGTAGCAGGCGATAGTAGTAGGGAAAGACGGGTTCTGGGACAATGAGCATATTAATGGCCCCCGGCCCCCCCTCCCCCCCTCATTAACGTATGCGGGTTCTGGGACAATTAGCATAATCCAATAAATTAACTGATTTTAATGGGCTTTGAATTCATAAAAATGTCACGATCATGTCTATAAAGAGTATACTTAATTGCCCCCCATCGCCCCCACATCCCCATGTGACAATATTGATCATGTATCCTTCCCCTCATTATGTGCAATTAATAGTCAGGTGAGAAAGGTGCACGTGAGAAAGGTCGCACAACCATAGTATCCAAAGGTTGTTATCTTAGAGGAACATATCCGATCATGTTGGGGAAAGGTGTGATCACGTACCCTTTTGCCTCATTATCACAGGTGTTGCTGTGCACGTGTGAAAGGTCGCACACCCAAAGTATTCAAAGATGGTTATCTTAGAGGAACATGTCCGATCATGTTGGGGAATAATGTTTCCCATGATTGTAAAACTAATTTAGAAATCAAAAGAACCCCAATTAAAGAAATCTCACAAGTTAATGATTCTCAGATGTGGAATATTTTCAAATACATATTTTTGTTTCCGCCCCAGAACGTTTAACTGGTAAATTGTCTAAGATTCTCTCCTTTCCACAAATGGGTCATAAACATGTCATAAAAGGGATTCAAGCAAGAGCTACCCGAACATGCGCACCTGTCAATTACCTGACCGCAATAAAAGGGACACATGCACAACCCAGAAGGCGCACGCTCATTGACAAGATCATGGGCCTCACGCCAACGACCTCATACGAGCTCATACGACGTTCCCATAATAGGGGTTGAAATCACGACCGCGCAACAACTCGCAAGTAGCCGACATATCTCAGTCAAGGAAATATTTTCCATTCTCCGTACCTGTAATCTTAACTCGAAATAAAAAGTCAGAAGTTTATTTTGTAGCATAATAATACATTTATTCATTTATTTTGGTATTGCGAACATTTTTGTTATACATAGAAATTAATTTTCTGCTTTGATTCCGGCGATTTGCATAGAAGAAGCAGGCGCACGTTTTCGACGTCATTTCTGGATTACAAAATGTAAAGTGTTCACCATAATTCGTAGTTTTGAGATCATGTCCACCTCGATTTATGAACATAGATTTTGTGTTGATATATATATATTGAAAATGCTGACCAGTTATCTCTCCCTTAAATTGTTCAATAAATTGGTCAATTTCCTCATGAAATTTCATTTTGTTAATTCTATTTTCTTGTAGGTCTTTACACATCTAGTCTCAACTTTAAAATGATGTATAACAATTATTTTATTGTTTTGGAGCTACTTTTAAAAAATGTCAAAATAATGTATGCATTGTTTAGAGCACAAACCCCGCCCTTAAGGTGTGTTTCACAATAGGGAAACCGGTTTCCTTTAAACCTGTTTAATGACGGACAGCCCATTTCCTCGATATTAATGAGCTGACGACTCCCAAAAAACTTCTGTAGAAATCGTTTCTTTTCCACACCTTTACAAATAATTTGTTTTCCGCTTGTAATTGTCCTTAGATACTTTCGAGTTTGTGGAAAACTGTTCTCTCCATCGTTCCAAAAAATTTTGTGATGTGTATTGGTTAACCAAATTGCAGTCTTTCGAGATTTTGTATTTAGCAAAGTAAAATCATATGGTGGTTCTATTAAAATACTTTTATTCAAGTTTGGATCTTTTTCGAATACAATTCCAATTTCCTTTAAAATAAAATTATTGTTATTATCAAAGAAACCTTGAACATCAATCGAAACAGTATCATTCAACATTTTTCTAATGTTAAACAACTCGTTGTACTAGTCCGTTTAATGGGTTATATTCAACTAAACGGTCATGTATGAGGAGACAGTAAGGCTTGGGTATTTTCATGACTTGGTGTCTTCAGTTCTATTGAAATTCTCACATCAATAGGACCAGTTTTCACTGATTCGTTTTGATACGAAAGATCAACTACAATAATAGGGGCCTTCAATTTAAATTCATTTGGGGTCAAAAATGGTTGTGATTCACGATTATAGTAACTAGACTGAAATCTTGTATACATTTCATATAGGTGAGCATACTGATTCTTACTAAAATCAACATTCAGATTATCATATGGATATGACTCTGAATTCAAGTGAACTTTCAAGTTTGATAAGTTATTTGTGATAAGTTCTCCATTTAGTGTAAATCCAATTATAGCAAATCTTGGTTTTTCGCGGTTAGCCGACAATTTCACATTCCAGCTGTGTTGACTTCCATACCCCAATTTGGGGTTAACATATGAATCCCAACTCCGGAATGCGATTGGTAGGTTTACACCACTTTTAATAATATCGTACATCTTAATTTTTGCAAAATCGCTCGGAGTTACATGGGGAATTTTCCAGGTTATATTCGTCATTTCCAACTTAAAAGTTTGTTCATTTCTGGTTTGTTCAAACACATCACCAAGATTCTTAGTTAGCATCAACACTAGTTCGTGTTTACAATTTAACAAAACTTTTTTATAATCCTCAGCAAATCCCAATAAATTTTTTAATGGTACAGAAAAGTTAAAGTGGGGTCCCGTAGATATTTCGTCCCCACTGCTCCATCCGGAATTTAATAGATTTTGAGTGATTATCCAGAGATATATAATTTTTTAGGGTTGTAGTCATACCGACAAATCGTGTTTTATCAATCTCACATCCATTTATTTCGTACTTAATTTCATCCAAAAAGTAAGCCATACAATTATTTTTAAAAAAAGTGGTAACATTTTCAGTTGTAGGTCCATTCGGTGAATCTTTTCTAATAATTCCTTGAAAATTAAGGTAACTTTCGTGAGGAAGCACGTACAAGTCTTGATTTTGAATAGTAATTCGAATTTCATCGTTTGGCTTAAATGTTTGATTATACGATGAATAAGTATGAAACTCTTTCTTCGAAATACTCTCATCTGAGTAAACCTTTTCTCGAACATTTAAAATTTCGTTCATTGTTTTCCTTTCCACCTTTTATATTATACTCGAAGCTTCAAGCCTAACGACTTTAAAAATAGTTTATTTTTCAAAGTAAGTGAGCTTCTTTTTACTTTTGATCCTCTTTCTATAGCTTTACAATTAGTAATGCTTGGCTGAGGACTTAAGCTACGTCTTTTATTATAAATAATCATTCTATTAACCGAATGTGCATGCGAATAGAAACGTTTTCACCACGTAAATTCACCAAATCACCGTTTTGATCAACTATGCGTATAGATAGTGTGCTTATTTCGTCACAGTTGATTGGTAAATAAATTAGGTTATGTGGTGTCACTGTCATTTTATACCCAGGCGGAACATTAATGCCAAACTCATGTAATGTATGATTCGGTGTATTATCTACATATGAACCGCTGATTATATTACATTCCAAACGAATTGTATTAATTTTTAATATGTTCACGGTCTGATCTGATCGATAGGTTTTTGTAGGATGTGGTTCTAGTACTTTTTGATGGAAACCAAACAGCTGTCCAACCGATCTTTCCTTATTAAAGTAAACTGACTCTCGCATGGTAGTTATTTCAACTTGAAGTGTATTATTATTACTTTGAATTTTAAATGTATTTTCCAGGTTATAGTCTTTTAGTTTATTGTAAATGAAATCGGTGATATCATTCAATTCATATGATCCAGTTGGAATTGTAATAACCTTGTCATCGATGTGGAAGAGGTTATTTTTTTCATCAATATTTGGAATCGAATTATACATATTAAAATCGATAAGAGCGCACTCATATCGACCATTCAATTCGATAGGTGGAAAAAAGTTTGTATTTATAATGGAACTATTTCCATTCAAGGATAATGCAAGTGATCTAGACATATTGAAATCTCTTGATAAACTGTGGGATTGTAAGTATCTAACCAAGCTTTATATTGAAATTACTCCTTAAATCATAATAAATTGATCAAATCCTTTTCTGTATCTTCCGTTATCCATTTCGTTATCCTTGCTAATTAATAGGAATCCATGCTTATCCTCCCAACATTTTTGCCAAATTTTCACAAATGTTTCATAATTCATATCAGTGTTAATATGGTCCCGATATATATGCCGCATATTTAAATCATCTTGCTTACACATTATAATAAAGTTGGCATTGTCACGAATCAGATGTTTAGGTATATGACTATACGTTTGACATAAATAAAAAGAGTCGATATTTTTATGTCGACCCATACAAAAATAAGATCTTATGTTATCTTGTTTTTCACAAGCTACGTCATCGAATATCATAATGGAATTGTTTTTAACTTCACTGGGGTCTAGTACACCCTCATTATGGGAGAATGTATGATATCCCATTCCTTTAATCGGTTTGATTAATTTCTCCAAGTACTCATATTTAGGTTGATATAAACTTTTTGAAAATATATAAACATTTTCGAATTTTAATCCATTAGGACTCTCTATTAGACTTAACATAATATTAGTTTTACCACAATTCGAAGGCCCAACAATTAGAGCCCTTATTGTGTTCGGTAAGAGAGCACTATGTCGTGGCGGTAGATTTTTTTCGTTTTCATCGTTAATATTTCTAACTAAAATTTTTTGTTTTTGACTTATAAAACGCATCTTTTAACCTAATGTACCTCATTTAATGAGAAATCTTTGATGATTAAACATCAATAAAATGGGGAAACGTTTTTATAATCGCATCAGTCGTATTTTTAATTGTAAACACGGTGGCGTTCTTGTCGATAAGCTAATTAATACATTACCGTTTGAAGCCCATATTCCGGGATATAATTTTTGTGGACCGGGTACAAAGTTACAGAAACGTTTGGAACGTGGTGATCAAGGAATAAACCCATTGGATGAAGCTTGCAAAGAGCACGATATCGCATATTCTCAAAACAAGGCATTGAGTGAACGACATAGGGCAGACTCCATATTAATTGACAAAGCCTGGTCACGTGTCAAGGCACCAGATAGCAGTCTTGGTGAAAGAGCAGCAGCATACTTTGTTACAAATATAATGAAAGCCAAGAAAAAAGTTGGTATGGGATTGAATAAAAGGGAAAAGATAGGAAGGAAAAAGATATTGAAGAATAAAATGAAGAAGACAAACCTTTCGACTGTAATTAATGCTGCTACTAAGACATTAAAAAAACAAAAACCATTAGACATTATGAGTGCAATTAAAGTTGCACGTAAATCAATTCATCAATCAATGGGTTCTAAGAAAAATGTTAAAGTACCTCGTGTAATTAGTGTACCCAAAATTGGAGGTTTTCTACCAATCGTGCCGATCTTGACAGCCCTCAGCGCTCTTGGTAGTTTAGCAAGTGGTAGTGCAGCAATTGCAAAAACAATTAACAATGCGAGAATGGCTAAGGAAGATATGGAGAAGAAAAAACGTCACAATAGGAAAATTGAAAGTGTTGCTGTAGGAGAAGGATTATATCTCAAGCCCTATAGAAAGGGTTATGGTTTCTTTCTTAAGCCCTATAGTAAGGGGAAAGGAATTAAGAAGCGAAAAAACTAATTTCTCTGCTACCCAATAGACCACTATCAAATATCGACATTATACATTTTGCTAGGAAATATATCCCACATTTTAGAGGGGTGTTTATGAGAGATCTACTCCCAGAAGCACCAAAAAGTAGGGAGTGTGGTATAGTAAACTTAGATAATTCCCGATCAAGTGGTACAAATTGGGTTGCATATAATAAAAATAAAAATAATATACATTATTTCGACAGTTTTGGAAATCTTCAGCCACCTAGAGAAGTTGTGAAATACTTGAGACATAGAATACAATACAACTACGAAAGAGTTCAAGACTTTGATACATACAACTGTGGACACCTGTGCCTCGCTTTTCTACTTTCTTTCGTAGAAAATGTGGAGTCAAAACCGGTATATTTAAATGGTTAATTTACATTTGGGGGTTGAAAATCAATGTATGGGTACGTGTATGTGTGAACTCTGTATGGTATAAAAAGTGGACCTGCACGCGTTCAAATTCACAGTCTAAGTTTCTATTTCACATCGAACGTCATCTAGAGGACAAGAATTTTTGATCATTCTTAACAAAAAAAGCCTATAACTGCTCATAACAGCTCAAAACAGCTGGTGACCAGCTTATAACAACTAGTAAACAACTAGTTAACAGCTACTAAACAGATAATAACCATCTAATAACAGCTATTAACCAGCTAAAACAAGTAGTAAGCAACTACGAAACAAGTACTGAACAACTGCTAAACAGGTAGTAAACATCAAAATACCGCTAAAAACAACGTGGAACAACTGTATCAAGTCCAAAAAACTCAACAACCATCATGAATCAGGAAAACCAGATGAACATTGTAGTTAAAGAGTTCAATAAATTTAATAAAAAGACACTGCTATCGAAGACAAGGATGCCTGAAAATGTAAGATTCCCGATCCTCAAGGCGGAGCGCAAAACAACAAAGGTTGGAGAATCTATTGCTCTCGAGTTGGAGGAGCACATTCTGTACATGCCGGAAAGGTACACCTCTCTTCAAGATGATATCATCAATGAAATGATTGATGGAAAATTTAATATTTATAAAAGTAATGACAATTTGTATTTAGAAATAAGTCAGTAATCATTAAAAAGATTGAGATTTTAAGAATATAACAATAAATACACTTTTTAAAATATAATGAAGAAAATGTATCGAATCTTTTTTTTTTTATTCGGAAATGGTATATAAATATTACAGATCTTGGCGTTCCCTAAACAGTATTTGTTTAGTAACTGAGGAGTGACTACATGAATTTCGGAAATTTTAAATCTTTCACCTATAAAGTTTGAACAATATACTACAATGAATATTTTGTCACAGTTAACCAAAGCTAGATTTGCTTTGAAGCGAAAATTCGATGATCTCAAACAAGTCAAAAATCATACGAATTTACAACTGGAGGAAACTTTTAAACCTATTACTGAACCCTTACATGAACTTGTTAAGGAAAATAAAAAACAAAAGATTTCTAATGTAAAAGATAGTATAAAAGTAAAGCGTGAAATGAAGCAAATTAAGAAATACGATGATGATGAGAGAGAGCTTGACGATTTCTACTTTACAACTAATGAGAAAGATCCGCAGTCTAATCGAAACATAACTCCACCAAGGTCTTTCGATGATAGTGATTCCTATAATCAATTCTTTTCACAAACGAATATAGAGGAAGATATAGAAGAAGAGAAAAAGGAAAAAAGTGAAGAAGAAGGGACAACACCTTTACCAATGTATACAGGAGAGGCCGATATGGGTGTGGATGCAGAGCTAGAAGATAATAACACTAGTTATAATTATGATTTTAATATCAGTAATTTGACCAGAGGAAATGTGTTGGATAAGGGTTATGGACCTAAAAAAAGTGCAAACAATTCATTAACTTTGGGAGATAAAGAATTAAAAATTAAAAATAATAAAATAACATTTTCTAGTGGAATGAGTTGTGATCTGACTCCTGGTCTGTACTCTCTAATTTTTCTTAGTAAACCTGAAAACTATGATGATCAAGACTTGAAAATGTATAAAAAAAATTATTTTAGAAACGAATATACATAGAGTAGGCTTTAAACCTAATAACAGAATCAAGGGTACACGAGCATACAAATATAGCCATGTTATTAAGTAAGTTGATAGACAAAGATTTCAGTCTTACAACGTCAACTCCACTTCGCTCAAAAACAGGCTTTGGTTACATGACTCTTCAGAAATCAAATCCAAACTATGTATATTGGAATGATGTAAATGAGTTAGTCGAACGATTGGAAATTTTAGTAGCATCAAAAGGAGCGGGTAACACCAGCCACAATAACGAAATTTTTTCAATATTAGAGGAATTGCGTGAAGAAAGGATTATATATTAATGAGTATAAATAGGAAGGACAAATATGTTTTACATTTATAAACATCATGTCTGTTGACAAGTTTGGACATTTTTCTGTTGATAAGGAACGATCAGAAAATTTGAATAGACGTGTTAATTCTACTGAGGGATTATTCATCGATGAGGACGGTAATCTAAATGCTCAAAATAAACGTATCAAAAACGGATCTAAGCCTTTAGACAACAATGATCTAGCAACGAAACAATATACTGATGAGATCCTCGGAAAGTTGGGAGAAGATTTAAGAAAAATTATAACTCAAAATGTTAATCGTCGACTCACAAAAATTTCAAGCTAAGAAAATAAAATTGAATTGAATAGTAAGAGGGCAGACAGCGCTGACCAAATTTTTGCCAAAATTCTGGAAAAGATTAAAACCATTGAGAACTATATATTTAAATATGTAACAAAACCGATATCATTACCGAAAAAAACCACAATTGAGTTAGAAGGTGTCGCTTTTCAGCCTATTAGAAGAATATGATTAAGCGAGAAATCGTAAATGAGTTGCACGGACCATCTCGAAAAAACTTTCAACGAAGACGAGTGATTACAAGGGGTATAAACGATCTGTGGCAAGCAGATTTGGTTGAAATGGGAGCCTTTTCAAAATCTAATGATGGGTACCGATACTTGTTGACTGTTATAGACACATTTTCGAAATATGCTTGGGGTGAGGCATTAAAATCAAAAAATGCAAATGATGTTTCCCAAGCCATGGAGAGAATATTTAAATCGGGTCATGGAACACCAAGAAACCTGCAAACTGATGATGGCACTGAATTCTTTAATTCCAAATTTAAGGTATTAATGAAAAGTTATAGGATAAATCATTATTCAACCTTCAGTACTCTAAAAGCATCAATAGTTGAACGTTTCAATAGAACTCTTAAAGAGTTAATGTGGCGTGAGTTTAGTTTCAATGGAAAATATAAGTGGGTAGATATGTATAAACAATTAATTAATAAATATAATAATAGAGTGCATAGAACAATAAAAATGAGTCCAAGTAAAGTCAATTCTTCCAATGAAAAACAAATATTACAAACATCGTATAATCACCTGAAGATATTTGTTGCAAGTAAATTCCGTAAGGGGGACCACGTTTGTATCAGTAAATATAAACATGTCTTTGAGAAAGGGTATACACCAAACTATACAACAGAAATCTTTAAAATTAGAAAGGTGAAGAATACATACCCTAAAACATACTTACTTGAAGATTTAGATGGTAGCCCGATTCAGGGCGGATTCTATAAAGAAGAACTGAAAAAAACACGATTTCCCCACACATACCTAGTTGAAAAAATTGTAAGGCAAAAAGGAAATAAAGTTTTGGTTAAGTGGCTTGGGTTTTCAAAGACTAGCTGGATAAACAAGGAAGACATTTTGTAGTATAATAAATGATTTATTTAATTAATTTTTATTTACATATTATCTTATCTTATATTAAGTTTAATATTAATATTTTTGTACAACGTTTTAAATTAAAATTAAATATAATAAAAATACTTTTTACAAACTTAAAATCATTTTCATTTATATTTTCCAAAGTCTCGATCATAATAAAACATCTCCAATTCAACTGATTTATAAAATAGTTCTTTTTCAATATGTTCCTTTTGAAATTTAAGGCTATCTAATGATTCTCCATCGTTCACATAATTATTTTGTATCATCTCACCCAAGCAAAATGAATTTGATTCTAGCCATTCAACATTTTCTAAAATATCTTTTTCAATTAATCTCTGATGTTTTATTGATGTCGTACCATGGTCTTCATTACTTAACTCTAAAAATTGTGTTTCATTAACATTACGTTTTCTTTTGTTATCTTTGCCACAAAGAATTTTTTTATTTACTTTAACTGTAGTTATTTTATGTGCTTTTGATCTAAACATTGTTCTATTACCATATAGTGAGGCCCCAGTTAATAAAACGTTTTTATAGTCTTCGATTGTAAGATTTCGTGAACTCACTCCCTTTGCTTTATTATGTGAAGATTTAACTTGATCTATTCTATAACAATAAACCTTTGAGCACAGAGCTACAAATTCTGTCATGAGTTTACCGTTAAGCTCATCTTTAAAAAACCCTTAACTTTTTTTGTTAACTCTTTTAAAGTTATATAGATTAATTCTTTCATCTGAATAGTCCGATGTATCAAATTTTGCTTCAAGATCATTACGAATATCTTTATAAAAATCTTCAGTTTTTATTGTATAGATAAATCAGTATCCATATAATTTAAGAGTAACTTTTCCTGAAACTTTGGCATATATTGATAGTGAAAATCATACATTTTCCATTTCGATAAGTCTAATACTACAAATCCTAAATACATTGGCTTGTTAAATAGAACGGACAATCTTTTCATTTAAATTGCATAGAAATTATCATTTATTTTAGTTGCACTATGAAAATTGGATTTTGAAATTAAGGTTTTGGCACAATGTGCTGTCCAGTCTTGGAGTTATCCGGAGCTTCCCATGAACTAATAAGCTTAATATCGACCCTGCGCTCGGGATCTTCCACTGTTTTTCCGTAAACAGAATTATTCATTAATTTAAAAAAATCTTTTTCAAATTTATTTTTTGCATTTTGTCTATGTAAATTATTTAGATCAATGTAATTCTTTAACCAAGGCTTTTGTAAAAACTGAACACCTCTATGGATCTTTTTCAATACTAACCCATTCTGTATACATTGTTGCAAATTCCGATAATGTATTACATAATTTTTCTTATTTCCCAGGTCAGCAATTATTTTTTTTACCTTATCCTCTTTTGAGGCCAGACAATTTGACGGACAAAATGGAAGATCATTATGAAGATCATGTAAACGGTATGGATATATTAAGTCCACTTCCAAAAAATAACCGTATTTGTTATCGATTGGAATATTATTAATATCAAAATTGTCTATGTCTGTGGTAGACATCCACTTAAAATCTTTATATAGTAAAGGCTGTGACATTGTCCAACCATACAAGTTATTCGCATCTACATACATTAAAAATGAAGACTCCTTCGAGGAATCATAATCTGACAAATATTTGTTATTTGCTTTTGTATATCTATGACAACATTGAACTAAACCACCTCGAATGCTACTTTGAATAAATCTATACATATCTATATCTGTCAGCAATTCAAGTTGAATATTTGTAGATTTCAACATTGCCTCCCAAGATAGACCTGGTGTCGTAAAATACTGAGCTGGGTCAAGTGAATAAATTTGCATACAAATTTTTCGGAAGTTTTCAAAAATGTCGGTTAAAAGAAATACATCAGTTTTTAAATATAATTCTAAATAATCTTTAAGAGTGGAACAAGAGAAATGCGACCAAACTTTAAGAGCTTGATCATAATCTTCCTGAGAGCATTCCCTTTCCGTTAAATTACTATAAAATGCTTCCCTTGGTGGGAGGGAAGTTTCCTCGAGTCTACTAGCGGAATCTAAATATTCATAGGGAAATATACCCTTCTTACGCATAAGTCGAAATTCTATATCATTACTGAAAAACGATTTTACAGTGTTCAATTGATCATCAACTAAATTAGAAGCTAGGGTATCTAAACTTGATGGCATAAATCTATATGTATCGAGAAAACGAATTTCAAAACTATTTCCACTTAAACTTTTTATTTTCTTTGAGACAGAAATATAGTTTTCCTTATTTATTGGTATTACGGAAATTTCACCGGGAATCTTTCCCAACTCTTGAATAAACAAATGACAGTCGTATTTTGAAAAATTATGAAAAAATACTGGTATGAATTTGTTAACTTTATAATCCAAGTTACACTTAGAGTGGGCTGCACCTCTAAAGCGACCTGTGAAATGACAATGATCTCTAACCCTATCAGTCCCTAAATCTTTCTGACAAATAGAACAATTCAATGAATTATCAAATATTTTCTGGTCAGCCAAAGTCATTCTCATAGGAACTATTTTATTTAAGTAGTCATCACTCAATTTAGTTAAATTTTTTATCAATGAATCTACAAAACTTACTCCCGAATTTTTTCCTGTTTCTAAAACAAATTTATCTAGTCTAGAATCAAAAGCACACTTTATATAATACGCATATGATATTGGAATATTAATATTAAATAATTTAGGGCTCACTTCAAGATTTTTCGGTTCCAGAATGCATTCAAAATCCGCGTAGACAACGAATGGAACTTGAAGCTGATGTTGAACCTGGGTAAATTCCAATGTATTGTATTATTCTGGGGGTGTGGCATCTTTCAGACCTTTTTACTGCAGAGCGTTTTGTGTTTCAATGCAGCTTCCTCAGTTTTGGAAAAATTTAAACACACATTGCAGATATATTGCGCCCTCTTCTGATTTCCTCTCTGAGCAGTCATTAGTCTTTGAAAGAGAAATATATACAAATTATTTAATTGCTTAAAAGAGATAAAAATGAATAAAAGAATTTACCTTGAAATATTTTTAATGTACATGTAATGTCCATTTCCACCTTCTTCCAAAAACATCATATTGATATGAAGAGGCTTTTCCACTTCCGATTGAAAAAGTGGTCCAATTATTTCATTATATCCGAATACGTTTAAACTCATATGAGTATTCTTCTTTAAAAAATTTTTTATACATTTTATTTCAAGGGGGAAAGTTAACCCTGTGAAATCTAATATTATTTCATCACTTATTCGAATTATCTCCAGCGATATATCAATATTAACAATGTTAACAATTTTCAAGGCAGAAATCAAAGCCCATTTAAAACAATAGTGGTCATTTTCGTTACAAACGTTAACTTTTGCTTTTTTCGTTAAAAGGAAACGAGGTAGTGGTATGAAAGATGAACCAGCCATCGGTGTATAATGATTCACATTCATTTCCAAGCGAATCAATTTTATAAGAGACCATCCACTATCTCTCTCTTGAAATTCTTGTGTTTTTGAAATTATTTCCATGGTATGTTCATGGAAGATATTTTCTAAGTCAGAATCTTTGTTCATGATCGTCATTTTACT